>NW_007377795.1:198311-221957 GCF_000475195.1 Diaphorina citri | reverse complement strand
AGTAAAATATTAAACATTAAAAAAATTATAAACATTTAAAATAAAATATCTACCAAATAAAAATATCTTTAGTTCGTAGGTACCTAGGTATTTTTGGTCAATCAGGCCATTCGACAAGCTAGCTTTCTCAAAACCAAACTCCTGCCATCTTACCGTCATTGCATCAGAGAAACGGGCAGAGAATTGGTTCGTGTTCTTGGTAAAATATGTAGAAATCCATTAATTCCTTGGAGTTATGGTCGGGTTATCCGAAATCCACCCCCGTATCCAACAGTTCTCGAATTCGCCGACAGGTTTATCCTGTTGGCGATCGTTGGTTGGGTGGAAGAGCTCACAGTGTGAGAATCCTGCCATTAAAGCCTAAAAAAAAGAAGAACTTCAAAACGACATAAATTACCATGGGTCACCAATGTCATCATAGATAGGTACTAGTACGAGTAGGTTCTGAATTCTCAAGCCAAATCGTTGATCGTTGGCAACTAAAAACTGACCATCGAAATTTTGACCCGATTACATTACTTTCCTTCCTATAGGATAAGGAAAGTAAAAAGGAGACGGATTCGAAGAAATAAGAAGAAGAGGTACCTAGTTTAGTTGTACAGCTAACAGCTATACACTATCAGCAAAGATAAGCTGTGTTCAGATCACCAGGAACTGGTTGAAGAAGAAAGAATTTTTTATCTCTTAGTAATTATTATGAGTGTAGGTATTCAGTAAAGAGTAAAGAGCTTTTAGTATTCAGTAAATTTCCCTTTGCTAAAGGAATAGCAAAGGTTGAGTGCGAAGGGCATCCACTCGAAAAATTTACAGCCAAAACCAAATGTCAACCCAAAGCAATCACCCTAGTTAGGGCTGATTGAGAGGCTGACAAAAAATGCCGATCTCGTCTATATACGGGAAAAGGCGAAGAAAAAGAAGAAGAGTAATTTTATGAGTGTATAATATCCATTTTATTCTTTGTTACATTCTTGGTGAAAACCTATATACGTACATAGGTTTTCCCATTTTTTAATGCAGTCCATGAGTGCACGAGTATCTACATATCCATTTTATTCTTGTGTTTGTTGCATTCTTGGTGAAAACCTATACGTACATAGGTTTTCCCATTTTTTAATGCAGTCCATGAGTGCGCACGAGTATCTACATGTGTATAAAAACTCTCATCTTCATTAAAAGTTTTATTCATACTTGGCAAAATGTAGGTAGGTATTCCCATATTTAATACCTATTAAAATTACAATGTAGGTACAAGGTAGGTACAATGTAGGTACAAGGTAGGTACAATGTAGGTACAACTATACCTACATACATATGTAGGTATAGTTATTTAGTATTTAGAGGGCTTTAGTATTCAGTCCGTGGTTAAATACTGTATTAATAGTAGGTACCTTCCTAACAAAATTATTTGCTTAACACAGTAACTTCTTTGCTATTGGGTGGCACTAAGTAGGTAGGTACGTACCGGAATAAATCGCTTAGTGAATTTAGACCTCACTCAGAAGTCAGACTTCCAGAAAAGGGCTCCGACAGGGCCGTTGAAGGCCACATTAAGCCCAAATGGCTTGATGGGTACAAGTTTTTCAATGTCTTTGAACTTTGAACAGTAGGTAGGTACGTACCGGAATAAATCGCTTAGTGAATTTAGACCTCACTCAGAAGTCAGACTTCCAGAAAAGGGCTCCTACAGGGCCGTTGAAGGCCACATTAAGCCCAAATGGCTTGATGGGTACAAGTTTTTCAATGTCTTCGAACTTTGAACAATGACATTACGAGATAAGTCGAAAACCCGCCCGTTTAGTTGTCTCTGAAGGCTTACTTTCTCTCTGACACCTTACTAGTGGGTTTATGTCAAAACTTTGAACAATAACATTACGAGATAAGTCGAAAACCCGCCCGTTTAGTTGTCTCTGAAGGCCTACTTTCTCTCTGACACCTTACTAATGGGTTTATTTAACACGCCACGTTATTGAATAGGTAATTCAGGTAATTGTAATGAATTATCTATCCAGCAAAATCTAGAAAAACTTGGAATGAAATCAATTTCAAAGTCAATGGAAAATTTCAATCCAATTTTCCTGTTGTAGATAGAGGTGGAAATAGGTTATTTTTCCCTTTTTTTAAAGCAATTTTATTTGTTTGTAAACATGATGATTTAGTTGAAAATTGGAGTTTGTATACTTTCTCATTGGGGTATGCATTGCGTTAAACCATTGAGGTATCCAGATACCTCAAAACTTGGAATGAAATCAATTTCAAAGTCAATGGAAAATTTCAATCCAATTTTCCTGTTGTAGATAGAGGTGGAAATAGGTTATTTTCCCCCCTTTTTTTAAAGCAATTTTATTTGTTTGTATAAACATGATGATTTAGTTGAAAATTGGAGTTTGTATACTTTCTCATTGGGGCATGCATTGCGTTAAACCATTGAGGTATCCAAATACCTTGTACCTTGGAGTAAAGGAGGAAAAATACTGATGAATAGGTAGGTAAGCTGGCTGAGTTATCTGGGAACAATCGGACTCTTATCTCTTAGATTTATCTTTCTGTGCTGCTCTGTGTAGCGAGCTTAAGACTTGTGGCGAAGTGTGTGAACGTGAACAGTGAGAAGAAAAACACGGAAGGAGAGGAGGAGGAGGAGGAAGAAGAAGAAGAAGGAGGAGGAGGAGAAGAAGAAGAGAAATAATAATACTAATAAAAAAAAGATGAGGAATAACATAGAGCAGCGATTTCCAACTAGTGGCCCCCCCTCGGACTTGATTTTTGCTCTCTTGCTATGGGGTGGACTTCGAAAATGGAGCATCTACCCCCAATCCCTTCAATAAAATCTTGGATGCGGACCTGCTCCCCTGTGTATGTGGCCCGCGAAGTACCTACCAATGTAGCATGTGGACCGCATACACATGGAAGTTGGAAATCCCTGACATAGAGAATAAGAAGATAGAGAAGAACTTCAAAACGACATAAATCACCATGGGTCACCAATGTCATCATAGATAGGTACCAGTACGAGTAGGTTCTGAATTCTCAAGCCAAACGACCTCCTGCATATTCAGGAAAATAAGAATGAATGTATTATTAAATTCTATCATGAAGAATGTTCATGAAGCCGATTACGGTCAATTTCACAAGAATTTTGCCTCACTATTTCACATAATGTGCTACCTACGTAGGTACCTACACATACCTAATCATTATCTATCTAGGATTATAAATACCTACTAGATAATCTATGTAGGTATTTATGAAACCATGAACCAAGACCAAGTTGTTATGTAGAGCACATTGCATATCTAATCTGTTACCAGGCAGCCATACAAATTTATTGTGCAAAGGGAACACATTTTGTATGAATGCCTGGAAACTCTGTTAAGTATGCAATGTGCTAAACACAAAACACAATCCGACATCCAAGTTGTCCTCTAATGTCCTTGCGCTTGCATAATTCTAATCCCGAGTAAATTTTACTTTCAGATTTCCCAGTCTGTTGGGACTGCTCTCACCCAAAGACGCTGCTAGCCATATAATTCGCGCTCAAAGGAGAGGGGAGAGCCAAGTCGCCGTCCCCAATGGTCTGCTTCATGTCAACAACTTCTGCAGGTAAATTTATACGTAGAACTTTATTTCTTTTATTCTGAAGAAATAAATAACAATTTTATTTCTTTATTTCTAAAGAAGTAGGTAAATAATAATTTCTTTTATTCTTCAGGTACCTAAATTACAACTCTGTTTCTTCAATTTTCTCTACCTCTCCTTCTCTTCCTTTCCTTTTCCCTTCCCTTCCTATTTCACTTCTTTCCCTGTCTCCCTTCCTCTCCTTCTCTCTCTCTTTCTCCGTTTACTCAGGAAGTGAGTTCACAGTTTCGGTACCTGCTGTACCTATAGGTTGGTATTTTATTTTTGTATTTTCTTTTCATACTGCAAGTAGGTATACCTATTTTTCTCTACCTCTCCTTCTCTTCCTTTCCTTTAGGGAAAACCCTTCTCTTCCTATTTCACTTCTTTCCCTGTCTCCCTCCCTCTCCTTCTCTCTCTCTTTCTCCGTTTACTCAGGAAGTGAGTTCACAGTTTCGGTACCTGCTGTACCTATAGGTATTTTATTTTTGTATTTTCTTTTCACACTGCAAGTAGGTATGCTTTTTATTTTTATTAATTGATTTTTTCTCCGTTCCAGATTGATGCCATTGAAAGTTGCACGGATTCTGAAGGATTTCCTGGACAGTGGAGTGGACTCTGATTTGCTGTAGATGGAACGCGCTGCACCTTTTTCTGAGCTTGGAAATAACAAACCATTTCTGCTGTAGACTAGATGCTTGCTTGCTATAGCTTACAAATCACATCTACACAAATTGGTCTCATGCCAATCTTATATTATAAAATCAAGATCTATTCACTCATTCACATTTCACACACTGATCGCTTTATCTGAAATTTGGTAGGAATACTCCTTTTATGGTCTAGGTGTGCAAAGGATTTTGCGAAAATCTAATGGGAGCTACTGACTTTTCTGTATAAATGAGGTAGGTATATTTTATTCTTCTGAAAGGTTTCTGCTGAGAGTTCCTGTATGTGTATTGTTTAGGGTGGGTTGTTGATCCAATTGTTGTTGTTGATTCAATTGTATTTTACGAAATGAAAATACAATTTTTGGAATAAAAATACAATTGACTCAAAGACAAGCGAGTTCGAAAAAATGCTCATAGAGTGAATTACCTACTCAAGTGTTAGTTTTACCTCAACT
This sequence comes from Diaphorina citri, assembly GCF_000475195.1. Lineage (NCBI taxonomy): Eukaryota > Metazoa > Arthropoda > Insecta > Hemiptera > Psyllidae > Diaphorina > Diaphorina citri. Next base: position 217,219 of record NW_007377795.1, on the reverse strand, counting down.
GATACGGGAGCTACTGACTTTTCTGTATAAATGAGGTAGGTATATTTTATTCTTCTGAAAGGTTTCTGCTGAGAGTTCCTGTACGTGTATTGTTTAGGGTGGGTTGTTGATCCAATTCTTGTTGTTGATTCAATTGTATTTTACGAAATTAATGAAAATACAATTTTTGGAATAAAAATACAATTGACTCAAAGACAAGCGAGTTCGAAAAAAATGCTCATAGAGTGAATTACCTACTCAAGTGTTAGGTTTACCCCAACTGATACCGTTCTTGATCTGAATTTCTGCATTGTAGATAGGTACCTAATAAGTAGATCAGGGGTTTCCAACTTCCATGTGTATGCGGGCCACATGCTACATTGGGAGGTAGTTCGCGGGCCACAGATGTGTACATAGGGGAGTACCCCCCCCCAACTTTTCAGAAATGAAGTCCGATCGAATTTTGGGCGCCGCAGGCGAAACTTTTTTAAAAATATTCTCCTTATTGTAGCTGAACACTAAAGGGGGGTCAGTTTCCATGACATAGGGGAGTCCCCCCCCCCCCCAACTTTTCAGAAATGAAGTCCGATCGAATTTTGGGTGCCGCAGGCGAAACTTTTTTTAAAATATTCTCCTTATTGTAGCTGAACACTAAAGAGGGGTCAGTTTCCATGACTCAATGATAACAGACTACACTGGTCTTGCACGCGGCAGAGCCGGGTTTAACATTTTTTTTTTTACATTTAGGTAAGTAACCTTTTTTTTACATTTAGGTAAGTTTGTACAAATCCCAAAAAGCTTCGCGGGCCACAAATATGGTCTGGTGGGCCACATGTGGCCCGCGGGCCCCTCGTTGGAAACCCCTGAAGTAGATAATACATCATAGAAGTATTTATTTTTAGAGATAAGCTAACTGTTCAAAAAATAAATCGAAGTAAAATTTTGTACATATTTATACCTGAAGTCGTCCTTTTTATTTTAACTCCTTACTTAATGATAAGCAACCTCCGTGGCCAAATGGGTATCACACTAGGCTTGCACACCGGATGTCCCGGGTTCGATTCCCGGCCGGGTCGAAGTTTTTTCGGATCTATGCTTGGAGTTTGGGGTGCACTCAGTCTCGTGAGGACAATTATTGAGTAGCTACTACATATTTATACCTGAAGTCGTCCTTTTTATTTTAACTCCTTACTTAATGATAAGCAACCTCCGTGGCCAAATGGGTATCACACTAGACTTGCACGCCGGATGTCCCGGGTTCGATTCCCGGCCGGGTCGAAGTTTTGTCGGATCTATGCTTGGAGTCCGGGGTGCGCTCAGCCTCGTGAGGACAGTTATTGAGTAGCTAGTCTTAGTAGTAGTATCTCAAGGTTTTCGTCAATTTTCGCATGTCAGTGATTTTAACTAGATAATGAGATGACACTGAGACTTATGGTTTTGCCATTATCTTGTGGTTTTCTGGCGATAAGCTCACGCGACGGCGACGTCTGTTTCCTTAGAGATGGAGATCAGAAGATTACCAGTGTTTACATCCAAGGTTAATAGCCCGCGCTTAGTTCATCAGTAATAGTCTCAAGTTCAGAGGAAACGGAGAGACTCAAGTGGCGTAGATCACACTGGTGCCTCCACACTGTGGGTATATTTAACTTTGAGTGGGGCCGAGCTACCTAATACTTGTAGGTAATACATGTCTGATAATTGTAATACATATAGGTATACGTAATAATTGTAATCCGGTTTATATCATGTGTTTTGTACCATTTTAATAAAACTGCACATTTTTGAAGGTTAGGTTACGAAACGTATGTCTATCTCTATTCTGCTGATGAATAAATTTATTACAGTGGATCGCAGATAAATCAGGTTTTCCTTCTGTGACTTCAGGTAAAAACTTGGGACATGGGTGTCAGTTTGGACAGATTATGATCACTTAGTTCATCAGTAATAGTCTCAAGTTCAGAGGAAATGGAGAGACTCAAGTGGCGTAGATCACACTGGTGCCTCCACACTGTGGGTAGCGGTACTTAAGCATTCTAATGATGCGAAGAAGAAATCACGAACTTTTGAAGGGCAGCAACTTTACCCACAGTTGTTTCTGAAAGCTGAAGAAACTTTTGGTGGAAACACATAAATATTAACTAACCTAGCTCAGGCTGAGTGGGGCCGAGAAAAGCCATCAGCAGCACGTAATTGAACAGGTGTTTCTGTGGGTATCGGTACTTAAGCATTCTAATGATGCGAAGAAGAAATCACGAACTTTTGAAGGGCAGCAACTTTACCCACAGTTGTTTCGGAAAGCTGACGAAACTTTCGGTGGAAACACATAAATATTAGATAACCTAGCTCAGGCTGAGTGGGGCCGAGAAAAGCCATCAGCAGCACGTAATTGAACAGGTGTTCACCCATTTGTCTATCCACCTCGCGCAACGTTGTTAGCTTTAGTATTCCGTTCGGAACCATTGGGAATGCACTATCCAAAGGTATCGCCGCGCGGAGTTCCGCAGCCCTGGCTAAGTGGTACCCTTTCTTCTTCTTCTCCTCAAGAAACTTTTGGTGGAAACACATAAATATTAACTAACCTAGCTCAGGCTGAGTGGGGCCGAGAAAAGCCATCAGCAGCACGTAATTGCACAGGTGTTCACCCATTTGTCTATCCACCTCGCGCAACGTTGTTAGCTTTAGTATTCCGTTCGGAACCATTGGGAATGCACTATCCAAAGGTATTGCCGCGCGGAGTTCCGCAGCCCTGGCTAAGTGGTACCCTTTCTTCTTCTTCTCCTCCGCCTTCTTCTTCTTCTTCTCCTCCTTCTTCTTCTCTTCCTCCTTCTTCTCCCCCTCCTCCTCTTTCTTCTCCTCCTTCTTCTTCTCCTCCTCCTAGTTCTTCTTCTCCTTCTCCTCATTTTTCTTCTTCTTGGCCATTATTAGTATTAATTTTATTAATGCCCTCTTTTTTCTTCATTACAGGTGTTTACCCATTTGTCTATCCACCTCGCGTAACGTTGCTTAGCTTTAGTGTTCCGTTCGGAACCATTGGGAATGCACTATCCAAAGGTATCGCCGCGCGGAGTTCCGCAGCCCTGGCTAAGTGGTACCCTTTCTTCTTCTCCTCCTCCTTCTTCTTTTTCTCCTCATTTTTCTTCTTCTCCTCCTCCTCCTCCTTCTTCTTCTTCTCCTCCTTCTCCTCATTTTTCTTCTGCTTCTTCTTCTCCTTCTCCTCCTTCTTCTTCTCCTTCTTCTTTTTCTTCTCCTTCTTCTTCTCCCCCTCCTCCTCTTTCTTCTCCTCCTTCTTCTCCTCCTCCTCCTTCTTCTTCTCTTTCTCCTAATTTTTCTTCTTCTTCGCCAACATAGGTACATGGTTCATCTAATCACTACGGGCTAAAAAATTCTCGGAGGGACGGACCCTGCTTGTTCTTCTTCTCCTCCTTCTTCTCTTCCTCCTTCTTCCCCCCCTCCTCCTCTTTCTTCTCCTCCTTCTTTTTCTTCTCCTTCTCCTCATATTTATTCTTCTTGGCCTTTTTCTTTCGTAATTAGACTAATTAGTATTAATTTTATTAATGCCCTCTTTTTTCTTCATCTTGCAGACGGTCCTGGCATTTCTCCCGGGAATGGTGGAACGGAACAAAGGTCACGTGGTGGGGATATCCTCCCTGGCAGGCCTCAGTGGTTTGGCCAACAAGTCGCCCTACTCGGCGTCCAAATTTGGAGTGGCAGGTATGATTCTAGCAAGAAGATTGATACGGGTATACCCGTCATTTAGTATTATTTTCGAAATAACAGAGGTAAACCGCTAGTGGTAGCTAATATTATAATCATAAGTGAAATCATCTGTAAAAGCATCGAAGTACCTAAATAAAAAATAGGTATTGTATTAAATTTGTATAGAACTAAAGAATATAGAATTTGATTGACTATAGAAATATTGAAACTAAAGTACAGTGCCAACAAGAAAATAGCTTACAAGTTTAGTTATTTTACATATTTTTTTTTTAATTTTCAATGTGCCACTTGCGTCCTTATAAAGATTTAAATTTATTTTCCTCAATTTAATTGTTACGTGTGTTATAATACAATTTAACTTTGACAGTTGTTTATCTACCTAATACTTGTAGGTAATACATGTCTGATAATTGTAATACATATAGGTACGTAATAATTGTAATCCGGTTTATATCATGTGTTTTGTAGTGGATTATTGTGCTTTGATTTTTCCTTGTAGATATAGTACCTTACAATTTCAATAAAACTGCACATTTTTGAAGGTTAGGTCACGAAACGTATGTCTATCTCTATTCTGCTGATGAATAAGTTTCTTTATTACAGTGGATCGCAGATAAATCAGGTTTTCCTATTGAATCCTATTTCCCTTCTGTGACTTCAGGTAAAAACTTGGGACATGAGTGTCAGTTTGGACAGATTATGATCATGCATTCATGCTCTAAATTTTAATTTTTCAGCCATAATAGGTACCTACCTACCTACCAAACAACAAATTTTGGTACTTTTGGCAATAATTTTATCGGTGAATTTTGGACCTGGAGGTCAGTAGTAGTTCAGGTCAAAGTCTAATAAAATTGGGAAAATTTCCCATTTTCATTTCCACCTAACATCCCCAATTTCTTTTTCTTATTTTCTTTCCCATCTAACATAAAAGGATTCTTCTTCTTCTTCTTCTTCTTCTTCTTCTTCTTCTTCTTCTTCTTCTTCTTCTTCTCCGTAACATGGCGAGTGTCATACACACATAAATTAAGCCATTTGTAACAAAGGAACCTTAATGACTTAATGTGAATGACTTTTCCTTCATGTCAGCATGCTTTGATTAAGAATAGGTAACTAAACTTTGCAAGTCATTGTCATTCAACCACGTACATAACTCATCGCGTATTAAAACGTTAACCTTAAGTGCTCTGACTACTTTGTGAAAACTACTAATTCCGTGTGATGTGTAATGGTGATGATTTGATGACCTTATGTTGAGCGAAGATCCTTCATGTCAGCATGCTTTGATTAAGAATAGGTAACTAAACTTTGCAAGTCATTGTTATTCAACCACGTACATAACTCATCGCGTAGGTATGAAAAGGTAAACTTGAAGTGCTCTGACTACTTTAGGAAAACTACTAATTCCGTGTGATGTGTAATGGTGATGATTTGATGACCTTATGTTGAGCGAAGACCAACTAGCAAAATTTTACGAGTGGATGCCCTTCGCCCTTTCTTTAGCAAGGGGAAATCAGGCTGGTATACTCCCTGTTTAAAGTCCCCCAACCAGACCTATTATTTAGCGTTTTATTATGTTCTATTTTTTTAGGATGCCTCAGTTAGAGCCAGGGTTTGCAGCGATGGAAATCATCAGAGCAATGCTGGAGGAACAGGAAGCAGTCAGCATTCCTCGACATTTGTATTTCTTCGCTCACTTACTCAGGTAACTTGGAAGTTAGGTACAGAATTTTTTCAATCCCTGGAAATTGGACATTTGGAGTACAAAACAAATGAATCGGGGTGCATTTTTCTGCATGGGTGCATACTCTGCTGTCAGCCTCTCAATCAGCTCTAACTAGGGTGATTGCTTTGGGCTGACATTTGGTTTTGGCTACAAATTTTACGAGTGGATGCCCTTCGCCCTTTCTTTAGCAAGGGGAAATCAGGCTGGTATACTCCCTGTTTAAAGTCCCCCAACCAGACTATGATGACTGTGAACTAAGCTTATACAAGCAAGTATCTACCTATTATTTAGCGCTTTATTATGCTCTATTTTTTAGGATGCCTCAGTTAGAGCCAGGGTTTGCAGCGAAGGAAATTATCAGAGCAATGCTGGAGGAACAGGAAGCAGTCAGTATTCCTCGACATCTGTATTTCTTCGCTCACTTACTCAGGTAACTTGGAAGTTAGGTGCAGAATTTTTTCAATCCCTGGAAATTGGACATTTGGAGTACAAAACAAATTAATCGTTCGCAGGAAGAAAGGCCCATGTCATGTTTGCTACTAACTAACAACATAATACATATATTATGCCCTTTTTCCTGGGAACGATTGAAAGGTTATCTATGTACCTTTTGTATCTTCGTCAATACTTCTGGTTTCATGGGTCACCTGTAGGGAATCTCGGGATTTATTTTCGATTTCGGGGTCTCGGGATCGAAGGACAATAATCCTGGGATTGGATTCCTTAGCTCACCTGGCGTGCAGGTTCGAATAGTAGGTAAATAAAACATGGAAATCCATCCTCGATTAGCTAGACTTCACCTATCTTTGTAATTTCAGGTAACAGGTGCGGGTCATGGTATTGGCCGGGAATTGGCCATCCAACTTGCTGATCTAGGATGCACCGTGGTTTGTGTGGATTTAAACCAGGAGAACAATGCGAAAACTGCAGATCAAATCAATACGACTGTGAGTATATCTACGGAAAAGGACACTGTTTCAAAGCTCTCAGGTTGTGATTAAATGTGCACAGGGATAGCCTAGGCTAGGTTTCAAAAATTGACAAAAAAACATTTTTTTTTTTCCAAGTCTAGCCTAACCCTTTGGGTAGGACGTAGGTATAACCACCACCTCAAACCCGGAAATGCTGTGTGCTGTGTCACTTGATGAGTAGGTATTTACCTAATTTGTATCACCAACAGATTATTATTTATATGTGCGTTTTCTGCAATGATTTTCATGCTTACGAGTAGATAGTACTCGGAACTCATTTATATATCCCATTGTCTACAATCTCATAGGACTTAATGACTAAGTAATTCATGGGATCTGTTTCATACCAACATTGAAGTTATGGTGGACAACAGCACAACCAAAGTGTGAGGATAAAATCACTTGGAACGAGAAGTTTGACGTATTTTATCATGACGTGACGTAAGCCCATTTTACATGGGCTAAGTCTTTACATACATGGGCCCATTTTACTACATGGGCTTTACCAGCACCAGCGATAAAAATTGATAATGTTACAAGGTGGATTTAAACAACGCGAGGCTAGCCATGGGCAAATGATAGTCGATTACTGCTTTTGGGAAAATGAAATTATAAAACTATGAAAATATTTTCTGTGAAAATATAATATTATTATAAACAAACTCATAATCTTCTTTTATTATTTCTTCTGAATAATTTCTTTTTTGTGGATTAAAATAAAATTTTAGTAAGATATTAAACATTAAAAAAATTATAAACATTTAAAATAAAATATCTATGAAATAAAAATATTTTTAGGTACCTAGGTATTTTTGGTCGATCAGGCCATTCGACAAGGTAGCTTTCTCAAAACCAAACTCCTGCCATCTTACCGTCATTGCATCAGAGAAATGGGCAGAGAATTGGTTCGTGTTCGTGGTAAAATATGTAGAAATCCATTAATTCCTTGGAGTTATGGTCGGGTTATCCGAAATCCACCCCCGTATCCAACAGTTCTCGAATGATTTGTGACGATTTTCTCGGCAACATCCTGAAAACAGGATTAGGAAATTCATAGAGAAAATATTAAGTTTAGAGATAGTGAAAGTAAAGGAAAAAAAATTGAAATAAACCAACTGTTTATATGTCGTGGTAAAATATGTAGAAATCCATTAATTCCTTGGAGTTATGGTCGGGTTATCCGAAATCCACCCCCGTATCCAACAGTTCTCGAATAATTTGTGACGATTTTCTCGGCAACATCCTGAAAACAGGATTAGGAAATTCATAGAGAAAATATTAAAGTTTAGAGACAGTGAAAGTAAAGGAAATGAAAATTGAAATCAACCAACTGTTTATATGCCTGTAAACCTGTTTGTTCCGCGATAACTCTTGGAAATTTCCTGATTTTGGCCCTACCGTACCATAGATCGTAGGAGCTCTCTTTCAGTGTGAACTCTACAGTTTACCGAACTAATAAGTAGAAAAAATGCTGATTCTTATTTAATAAGACCGCTGCCTTCCTCACTCAAAGGAAATCCCTCGCTATTCAGCGGTGGAATTCGGCAGCGGCCATGGGAACTCTACTAGATTCTTCAAAATTAGAAGAGATTTTTTATGTCATAAAGTTTTATAAAGACACCATTGACTTCAAAATGCTGATTCTTATTTAATAAGACCGCTGCCTTCCTCACTCAAAGGAAATCCCTCGCTATTCAGCGGTGGAATTCGGCAGCGGCCATGGAAACTCTACTAGGTAGATTCTTCAAAATTAGAAGAGATTTTTTTATGTCATAAAGTTTTAAAAATACACCATTGACTTCAAAATCACTGCTGCGATCTGTTAGACTTTTTTTGAAATTTGTTGATTCTGAGAGGTTCTCTATACACTTGGCAACACTTTGTGATAGAGAGTTGTCACTTTGTTTGGAATTTAAGAAAAATATTGCCATTTCTGACGTGAAAACCAGCAGGTGTCTTCAGAGGAAGATTTTGTGATTTTCAAGGTAAGTTTTGATGTATTTCCGTAAATATTTTTACTGTCGCAAAAAATATGGTCCTATTTCTTGTTCTTTCATAAATAAGACAACGCAAACAGATTTACTTCAATTAATATAGCAACTTAGCAAAACGCCAATTTGTTTGTGTATCACAGATGATACACCATGCACTGAGAGTCATGCAAATCAGACATCAGAGATACAAAACTTGTGCTTTTCATTGGTCCGTGTGTGTGTCTGTCTGTCTGTAAACAAAATATCTCGAGAACGGTAAGAGCTAGAGACTTAAAATTTGGTATGTAGTTGTCAAATGTGACAAGGATGCGACACAAAACCATAGGTGCTGCGGTTGGCGGTATTTAGGCCGATTTTTGACGGTTTTCCACCGCTTTTGGCGTTTTTCCTTTAGGGAACTTACTGCATGGTGTAACATATATGACACACTAAGGTTTTACCGGTATATCTCGGTTAAAAAAAAAGATAAAAAAAAATTAAAAAGAATGGGTATCTTAGAATTCTCTAAGGCAACACATATATTTTTTTCGGCAAAAAAGAAAAAATCATGCACTTAAGGGTTAATTCCTACCTCAATAGTTTACTGTAGAGGAGCGCATTCTCCGGTATGCTAATCTCGGCAGCATTCCGTCGAACTCCATTGATAATTAATCTGGCGGCCTCCCCGGGATCCATTGTGTTGAAGTAACTTGAAATTCTGCAAACAGAAGTTATGGTTCATTGTAGATATACCTACCTAAATATTAAACAAATTAGAAGTCTAAGTCTAATAAAATTGGAAAAAATTCCCATTTTCATTTCAACCTAACATCCCCAATTTCTTTTTCTTATTTTCTTTCCCATCTAACGATCTAACTCTAACATAAAAGGTTTCTTCTTCTTCTTCTTCTCCGTAACATGGCGAGTGTCATACACACATAAATTAAGCCATTTGTAACAAATGAATCTTAATGACCTAATGTGAATGACTTTTCCTTCATGTCAGCATGCTTTGATTAAGAATAGGTAACTAAACTTTGCAAGTCATTGTTATTCAACCACGTACATAACTCATCGCGTATGAAAAGGTAAAAACTTAAAGTGCTCCGACTACTTTAGGAAAACTACTAATTCCGTGTGATGTGTAATGGTGATGATTTGATGACCTTATGTTGAGCGAAGGCAAATAGCAAATCCTAAAACCGACTAGACTTCCCAAATTACTGAAATAGCCAGTTCGTCAGTTTCTTTGTTTTTATTGCCATTGTCCATATTAGTCCAAAAATAAAAAGAACATGAAGATAAATCCGGCATAACATTAATGATAGTAGGTACCTACAATACATAATTATATGACTACCTACTTATATAATAGTTCTTCGTTCTTCTCCTCCGCCTTTTCCCGTGTACAGACGGAGTCGGTGGTTTTCTTCAGCCTCTCAATCAGCCCTACGGTGATTGCTTTGGGCTGACATTCGGTTTTGGCTACAAAAATCTTACGTACGTGTATGTAGTCTCAATGGACTTCTAAGTCAAATGATATTTCGAAGAAAACTTACGTTACAGATGTTTTTATGTCCTCCATAAAGTGAAAAACCAAAGCAAGGGACGTTAAAACAGTCCATCTTCTTGTACTCTTCAGCTTACCACTAGACACAAATAGCAAATCCTAAAACCGACTAGACTTCCCAAATTACTGAAATAGCTAGTTCGTCAGTTTCTTTGTTTTTATTGCCATTGTCCTTTCCATATTAGTCCAAAAATAAAAAGAATATGAATATAAATCCGGCATAACATTAATGACAGTAGGTACCTACAATACATCATAATTATATTATGACTACTTATAATAGTTCTTCTCCTCCGCCTTTTGCAGTGTACAGACTGAGTCGGTGGTTTTCTTCAGCCTCTCAATCAGCCCTGGCGTGATTGCTTTTGGCTGACATTCGGTTTTGGCTACAAAAATCTTACGTACGTGTATGTAGTCTCAATGTACTTCTAAGTCAAATGATATTTCGAAGAAAACTTACGTTACAGATGTTTCTATGTCCTCCATAAAGTGAAAAACCAAAGCAAGGGACGTTAAAACAGTCCAACTTTCACCCACCCTCTTGTACTCTTCAGCTTACCACTATCAAAGCATCATGAACACAATATTTGCCGTTGTGTTTGATTCGATCAAATTTGGGTTCGAAGTGTTTTTCCTCCTCATCAAGTCAATCTTTGCGGTGATCTTCACCATGATTGGAGCTCTGTTCCCTACCAGACGCAAATCGGTGCGCGGACAAACCGTTCTGGTAAGTTTTAGCATGCGATAGGTACCTGCATAGGATTTCGTTTAGATTTAGGTTTATTTTTTAGTAATATAAGTTTTAGTTCTAAGGTGTAGATTTAAGAAAATTGTGAACACCGAAAGGTAAAAAATACAATAAAATATATTATTAGGTATAATCGTTCGCAGGAAGAAGGGCCTACGAGTATGTCATGTTTGCTACTAACTAATGCCCTTTATCCTAAGAACGATTGAAAGGTTATCTATGTACCTACCTTGTGTATCTTCGTCAATACTTCTGGTTTCATGGGTCACCTGTAGGGAATCCTGGGATTTATTTTCGATTTCGGGATCCCCGGGATCGAAGGACAATAATCCTGGGATTGGATTCCCTAGCTCACCTGGCGTCCAGGTTCGAATAGTAAATAAAACATGGAAATCCATCCTCGATTATTTGTGAATTTTACTTTGACCATATTTACGAGTAGGTATTATACTAATAACAGAGCTCTAAATGGTTCACAGATTAGGTTGCTATTAAATTCGCCTAGTGGTTATCTTCCAGCTTCCACTCAAGAGATACATAATAGTGAAGCCTGTGAAGCCTTCAACTTGTGCATTGGATTTAATATTTGTGTTTTGCACTATATCTTAGTGTTTCTGATGTGTGTATTAGGTATACCTAACATTATGATTGTCCATAATGTCCATTGTGTAACATTTTTACAGGATGTTACCAAAAGATCTGAGACACTCGTGGCGGGATCTGTTTCATACCAACATTGAAGTTATGGTGGACAACAGCACAACCAAAGTGTGAGGATAAAATCACTTGAAACGAGAAGTTTGACGTATTTTATCATGACGTGACGTAAACCCATTTTACATGGGCTAAGTCTTTACATACATGGGCCCATTTTACATGGGCTTTACCAACACCAGCGATAAAAATTGATAATGTTACAAGGTGGATTTAAACAACGCGAGGCCCCCCCCCCGGGGGGGGGGGGAATCGAACCCGCGGTCTAGCGCTTACACGGTAGACGCGCTACCAACCTAGCTAACTAGGCTGGTTATGGCTAATAGAAAGGTGAAAATGAAAAGTTGAAACCCGAAAGTCGTCTTTTTGGGAAAATCATTTCTTCTGGTTAGAAAATTTGTATGAATGCCTGGAAATTAGTTCAAGTATGCAATGTGCCTAGTATAAACGAGCAAAAAGTTTTCCCCTCAGTTTTTCTGCAGCCTGCCTAATTTCTTTGACTTTTACTTACGTCTGCCCGGCTAGTGACGTCACAAGTAAAAGCAAACGCTTTCCCATTCAGATGCTTTGTCTCATTTACTGTCGCCTGGTTTAATTTCTCATCGATGTCCCAGCAGATAACTTCGGCTCCATGACAAGACAGCTGGAGAGCCAACTCTCGGCCTATTCCCCGACCTGTTCCTATTACCTGTGAAATAAGGGAAATGTTTCATCATTGTCTGGACTGATCCCGTGGCGGTTTCCTAGATCTAGAACAAGGATTGTGATGCTGATGCTGTCGGAAACGTTAAAAACAGTAACATCATTGCCTATTTTTACATGTGAGGCAGTTGTCTTACTACCTACTAAATCAGATCAGACTTTTATCTAAATTCCCTATGAGCTATAATTTCATATGCCTCGCCTTTTAGTTCGGATTTCAAGTTTTCAGCCAGCCTAGTCAGCTTGGTCGGTAGCGCGTCTACCTTGTAAGCGCTAGGCTGCGGGTTCGATTCCTTCTCAGGGCGGATTTTATCCTGAACGGGTTCGTTCTTGGAAAGGCTGGTTTTCTCCCATCCTGTCTTCCTTCTCTCTTCGAATTCGGGACGATAAGACCTTAGCCATTACGGTTCCCTCTATCAAACCTCTTCAAAAAATAAAACCAAAATAAATAATAATAAAATAATGAAAGTTTACCAGAACTCGTTCTGTGTTGAGCCGTTTCAAAGGCTTCGGATGAACACAGCGGTAAGCCGACTCCAGAAAGGCGAGAAATATTTTCACCCCCAGGCAATAAAGCTCAATGAGGAGTCCCGCTGTCGAGTATATACTGCTCACGAACAACATGGTTTTGGTCTTACTGAAATGAGAACCCACAACGATCTTTTAGATTCAGAATACGTAGAATGGAATATACCTTGTTTAGTTTATCCTCCTGGGGTAGGATTGAAAAGTCCCTTCACCCCCGCAGTCTGAACAAGGTCGCATATATTTTGATATATTATTTGGAACACATAGTCACATACCTATATTACAATAAAATTAGAGTAAACAAACACACTGGATTAACTGACGAATCGATTTCACACTTACCACTTCTCAGATTTTCAGTCCAATCAGGAAAACATTTCAGCAAAATTCAGTCGTGCTTGGTTCTCACACTTTGGTTGTGCTGTTGTCCACCATAACTTCAATGTTGGTATGAAACAGATCCCGCCACGAGTGTCTCAGATCTTTTGGTAAAATCCTGTAAAAATGTTACACAATGGACATTATGGACAATCATAATATTAGGTATACCTACCTAATACACACATCAGAAACATTAAGATGATTTACCTCGGGAAAGATGAACTCGTAATTGTCATGTGCCTTAGTGTCAACAAGTGGGTTATTTACACGTCTGTTTTGCCTTAGTACAATAGATAAACATTAGAATTGAATGAAAAGTAATAAAATAAAATTGAATATTTACCTCGGGAATGATGAACTCGTAATTGTCATGTGCCTTAGTGTCAACAAGTGGGTTATTTACACGATACACGTCTGTTTTGCCTTAGTATATTCCCACTAATTGCTAACGTACCTACGTCGAGATAAAGATGTAATATTTCCACACCAATATCAAGCACAACTGACTAATATTGTATAATTGAATATAGAATACTTTAGACTTGCCAATGCTACGACGTATGCTTGGCAAGGCCGAATTAATAAGCCCGAGCTGGAGACAGTTGGACGTAAAGAGCGATTAGTCTATTGGGAGATTATGGGCGTAGAAGGACTACAAGGATTTATCTACCAGAGGGCAGGAATTTCCAAACTGATTTGTACTGCGCCCGTCCTATTAAAATGAAAGCAAAAGCCTTCCACGCCCTCCTCCCTAATACCTACATTGTAGAGTTTGTTTGTTTGTTTTTTTTTTTTACGTTTGTTAAGCAAAAGAATGGTCCGTTACGGCGGTTGTTCGGCCCAAGTTTTTAAAGGATCGACCTTTGATCGAGTAAATCTCATTCTCGAAGTTTGAAAGAATAAAGACTAGTTTGAAAGAATAAAATCTGAAAGAATAAATCTAAAAAGAATAAAATCTTAGCATAATGTATCTAAATCTAAGCTTGAGACTTGTCTCACATTGGAAGGTCACGCGTCTATGCTTCTGTGAGGCAAGCTTGAAACTCCAATCCTCTACAGTCTATTGGGAGATTATGGGCGTAGAAGGACTACAAGGATTTATCTACCAGAGGGCAGGAATTTCCAAACTGATTTGTACTGCGCCCGTTCTATTAAAATGAAAGCGAAAGCCTTCCACGCCCTCCTCCCTAATACCTACATGGTGGAGTATGTTTGTTTTTTTTTTTTTGTTTTTTTTTTTTTACGTTTGTTAAGCAAAAGAATGGTCCGTTACGGCGGTTGTTCGGCCCAAGTTTTTAAAGGATCGACCTTTGATCGAGTAAATCTCATTCTCGAAAGTTTGAAATAATAAAGACTACCTAGTTCGAAAGAATAAATCTAAAAAGAATAAAATCTTAGCATAATGTATCTAAACCTAAGCTTGAGACTTGTCTCACATTGGAAGGTCACGCGTCTACGCTTCTGTGAGGCAAGCTTGAAACTCCAATCCTCTACAGAGTCTACAATATGATACTTATTATGATACATGATATTCTGGTTTTCTGGCACGTGTAACGTCAATAACTATTATTCTCAAGATCTCAATGACTAGACAACCAGACATGATTGATACCCCCTTCTCACGAAATTCACAAGGGAGTCACACTTTGCATGCACTGTGCGCCACAACATAAGCAAAAATAAGACTTCTTACCTACGTAACATATTCGGATATTTGGAGAAGAGTTCATATATGATTTTCGAACATGCAAACTATGATCCGCCTTCCCTAAAGAAACTCACCAACCCATCCGCCTTCCCTAAGGAGAGGTTCCTATTTGTGCCTTTGCCTACCATGCTGGCACCGGTCGCTATGTGCATTTATATGTCATAGCTACTCATTTTCCTCACGAGGCTGAGTGGGCCCCGCAACAGCAAGTCACGGAGTCAATCGTTTGCTTGATACAAATTTCTTGACCCCGCCGGGAATCGAACCCGGGTCTCCCACGTGCAAGGCGAGTGCAGTGACCACCATGCCATGGGAGCTGATGGTTCATAGGAATTTAGGGAACTTTACACCTTAGGCCAGCCACTCACTATCAGGTAGACCTGACGACAGGTACACCTGATCAGGTGTGTGTGCTCACCAGGTGTCAGGTGTACCTGATAGTGAGTGGTTGGCCTTACTCGCCCCTTTTTTTTGGGATATTCCATTAAAATTGGAGAGATCGTTAGAGAGTACCTAGTAATCGCGGGTCATGAATGAGGGGAAGATTAAAAACAACCCATCATAGATATTGTCTTTACGAGTCAGAGTGTGTCTCAGACTGCCTCGGTGAAATAAGAAAAACTTACTCTGGCCGACTACATTCCAATTTAACAGTAAAATAAGCATTAAAAACTTACTCTGCAAACACGCCTTTGCTGACAGTGCCAAAGAACTCGCAGGGTGCTCCTAGTTGTGACAATACAGTGCAGTTGTTGGAGGCATTACCACCTCTCTGCCATCTCTGCTCTAGACATCTGAAATCAGGCAAACGACACAAATGATTACATTCATAGCGGTACCGGGGGGCAAGTAGTAGAATTCAGCGATTTCCAACTAGCGGCCCGCGGTCCAAATGTGGTCCACCAGACCATTTTTGTGGCCCGCGAAGTTTTTTGGGATCCGTTATTATTTCCATGGCTACTCAATACTAGTTGTCCTTTAGAGACTGAATTGGTCCCTTAAACAACAAGTCATGAAAGTAGAACAGTTTGCACCAGAAAAATGTCTGACTCTGCTAGCAATTGAAGCCATTGAAGGCAATCCAGGTGCAACTTTTTTCAGTCACCCAAGTATGTATACAATTTATAAGTGGGTACCGGAAATAGGAACCTCTAAAAAAAAAAAAAAATGAAAGTAAAAAAAAAAAAACATTGGTACCTACCGCCTTGTAAATAATTGTTTTAAACCTTGTACATAAAAAGATTATTATTTTGTTATATGTTTATTTTTGTTTTATTGTTCATGTAGATTTGTATGTGCGTATTAGTTAAAATGATAGATTGTGAATATTATGAAATAATATATAGATATGAGTATGTTTCTAAATAAATGTAAGTAGCAAGTATGTACCGACTAAATACCAGAAGGTATAAGAGAAAATAAGCAAAAAGTTCCTGTGTTCAAACCGTGTTTTGATTTTCTCTTGTTTTTCATACTTCAGCTACTTGTAGAATATGAAAGCTATCTAGTAGAAGACGAAAAAAACATTTTAGCACAGTTACTAAAAATAATTTTCGTTACAATGGGTTACTGAAGCTAAATAACGGTGCGCGTGGTTGGTATCCCACGTGGTTGGTAACCCAACATCCTGTAAAAATGTTACACAATGGACATTATGGACAATCATAATGTTAGGTATACCTAATACACACATCAGAAACACTAAGATATGGTGCAAAACACAAATATTAAATCCAATGCACAAGTTTAAGGTTTAAGGCTTCACAGGCTTCACTATTATGTATCTCTTGAGTGGAAGATAACCACTAGGCGAATTTAATAGCAACCTAATCTGTGAACCATTTAGAGCTCTGTTATTAGTATAATACTCGTAAATATGGTCAAAGTAAAATTCACAAATATCCAGTTTCCAGGGATTGAAAAAATTCTGTACGTCAACTACGTGTGGACACACTTTCAGGTTGGAATTGGAAATCCATTGAGGCTCACCACTCAAAAAAAAAAAAAAAAAACAACGGAGTACAGTTCCTACATTCACGCCGCGCTATTGTAGTGCCGGCTGTATGTAAATTCCCCCGATTTTTTCAAGGGTCCTCATTTCCGGATGTAAATTCCCCCGAAAATGAAATCGACTACCTGAGTCTCAAATGGTAAACTCCCCCGAAATGTGTACTATGTAAATTCCCCCGATAGTTGAAGATAGAAAGACATGATTTCTTAGAATCTTTTGAAACATTTCAAAAGTTACCCATGAGAGCAATTAGTTCCCTCATACGTTACATTTTAAGGCCGACCCTGGTTGTTCTAGCAAACAACTGATGGAGTATGTAGTAGGTACCTAATATTTTATAAACAAAAGTGCAAAGTCCGTGTGAATCATTGTCAAGTTATCGCCAGGTCCAACTTATCATCCCGTTGTAACAGACGCAACATTATACGGGGTGGGAGAGTAGATAAAAACATGATACGGGGTGGGAGTAGATAAAAATGTCTAATGACGTCAGCAGGTTTGCTGATAACAAAGATTTTACCAGTCTTTTTTTTTGTGCCGAAAAATTGACCCGGTGGAAATTTTTGGCAGTAAAAAACATGGAAAAAGGTTTTTTTTTTGGGTTACCAACCACGTGGGATACCAACCACGCGCACCGTTATTTAGCTTCAGTAACCCATTGTAACGAAAATTATTTTTAGTAACTGTGCTAAAATGTTTTTTTCGTCTTCTACTAGATAGCTTTCATATTCTACAAGTAGCTGAAGTATGAAAAACAAGAGAAAATCAAAACACGGTTTGAACACAGGAACTTTTTGCTTATTTTCTCTTATACCTTCTGGTATTTAGTCGGTACATACTTGCTACTTACATTTATTTAGAAACATACTCATATCTATATATTATTTCATAATATTCACAATCTATCATTTTAACTAATACGCACATACAAATCTACATGAACAATAAAACAAAAATAAACATATAACAAAATAATAATCTTTTTATGTACAAGGTTTAAAACAATTATTTACAAGGCGGTAGGTACCAATGTTTTTTTTTTTTTACTTTCATTTTTTTTTTTTTTTTCAAACAGCCAAACTTATATACACATGTATGCTATGTATTTCGAGGTAGGTATATTGTAAACGTTCAGGCAAGTGACAGTGCAGAAGAACCCTTTCCTACCATGATTGGTGGGAATCGAACCCGGGATCTTTTGCTTGACTAGCAAACACGTTACCACTAGACTAACCGTGCCCCTAATGGCCGCCACTCAAGCTGAGACTGTCTGACAGACCCATCTATTGGGAGATTATGGGCGTAGAAGGACTACAAGGATTTATCTACCAGAGGGCAGGAATTTCCAAACTGATTTGTACTGCGCCCGTCCTATTAAAATGAAAGCAAAAGCCTTCCACGCCCTCCTCCCTAATACCTACATTGTAGAGTTTGTTTGTTTGTTTTTTTTTTTACGTTTGTTAAGCAAAAGAATGGTCCGTTACGGCGGTTGTTCGGCCCAAGTTTTTAAAGGATCGACCTTTGATCGAGTAAATCTCATTCTCGAAGTTTGAAAGAATAAAGACTAGTTTGAAAGAATAAAATCTGAAAGAATAAATCTAAAAAGAATAAAATCTTAGCATAATGTATCTAAATCTAAGCTTGAGACTTGTCTCACATTGGAAGGTCACGCGTCTATGCTTCTGTGAGGCAAGCTTGAAACTCCAATCCTCTACAGAGTCTACAATATGATACTTATTATGATACATGATATTCTGGTTTTCTGGCACGTGTAACGTCAATAACTATTATTCTCAAGATCTCAATGACTAGACAACTAGACATGATTGATACCCCCTTCTCACGAAATTCACAAGGGAGTCACACTTTGCATGCACTGTGCGCCACAACATAAGCAAAAATAAGACTTCTTACCTACGTAACATATTCGGATATTTGGAGAAGAGTTCATATATGATTTTCGAACATGCAATCTATGATCCGCCTTCCCTAAAGAAACTCACCAACCCATCCGCCTTCCCTAAGGAGAGGTTCCTATTTGTGCCTTTGCATCCCCCTACTGTCAACACGCGCAAAAGAGTTATTGCTCCAGTATTATCATTATTATGATACCTCGTTATTATTATTAAGTATTACTTAGGTATTATTATTTATTATTATTATTATTATTATTATTATTA
>NW_007377795.1:196406-197973 GCF_000475195.1 Diaphorina citri | reverse complement strand
TTTTTTATCTCCTGCACTGGCGCACCATCCTGACCTCACCAAGAGGTTATAATTCTTCTGGTGATGGCCAAGTTGTTTATTGGTACTGTATTTCATATTATCAAAGCTACTCGCTGTAGGAACATGCAGCGTAAACGATACAATACAGGGTGTAACTGAAATTGGGGATAGTGTGTAGGTAATATCGGCAAATAAATAATATCGGTAATATCGGGGGGCACGGTTGGTCCAGTGGTAACGTGCTTGCTTGCCATGCAGAAGGTCCCGGGTTCGAATCCCACCATCGACAAAAATTTGTACTCGTTTTTCGATTGCAAATATTTCAACGGGTTACTTTCTGGTGTTCTCGTGTTGACCCAGCACCTAAATGGGAAGTATTATATCTCTTATCGCCCGTCTGATATCTGATGAAAAGCATACTACGGGATGAGTATGCTACGACACAGACCACAGGAGTCTAATGTAGCAGTTGTTTCCTACGAAATAAAACGGCGGTGAAACAAAAACAAACTCATCTTTTTTTCTTCATTTTTTAAGCCTTACCCGGGTGATAAGCTGGGTTTCAACAGTCGTATCGTATCACTCATCGTACTGTAGGCCTGGGACGTGGCAAAGTCCTTGCCCACAAAGGACACATCACACAGTGGTATCAGATCTAGAAGCTGGGTACGGTTGGCTTTCTCCAATTCCACGGAGAGTCTGACGCGAGGCTGATTCTCACTTCGTTCTTCTTCGTTATAGTGAACCACGCGACGCATCATGGCGGAAATGGCCGAAGTGTTTCGTCTGCCCTGGGATAGAAATAATAGAATTAAAAAAAAAAAAAAAAAAGAATGTCCTAAAAAAGAATAGAACAAAGTAAAATCATATAGAATACCTAGGTATAAACTTTTTTTAAGAGGTTCGGTAGAGGGAACTGTAACTGCTATGGTCTCATCGTTCCGAAATCGAAGATAGAAGGAAGACGGGATAGGAGAAAGCCAAAAGTTCCGATAAGGAACATTATCCGTTCAGGATAAAATCCGCCCCTGGCGGGAATTCAACCCATGGCCTAGCGTTTACAAGGCAGACGCACTACCCTCTAAGGCCCTAAGCTAACTAGGCTGGCACTCTGTTGGGAAATGTTGTTGACAAGGTGTTATTCTAGCTGGATACCGACTTTTCTATAGATTTTTTTACTACAAAGTAATTTCTTACTTCAAAATGGATCCAACAGTATTTGCTAAGGTCCAACTTGTGAAAATCCTCGGCGGTTAGTTCTGGTAGGTTTCTATTGCTGTGGATGATGGTTCGAGACCCGTTCTCCTTGTTGATGATCACAGATGACAGGGGGAAGTCACAGCCTTCGTGGACAATGCAGTTATCACAGCTGATGTTCAGATCTCGAAAGTCACTCTCAACGTAACTGAAGAAATCATGCAAATAGATGTAAATTTACTATTGGAAGATACTAGGTATAAAGGTACATAGGTTCACAGGAATTTGTAAATGCAGTTTCTTTGTGTTATTATATCACAACTTTGGTGCTCACTGCAGCATTGTAGGATTTTCCCAATATCTCAATAAT
>NW_007377795.1:162679-195930 GCF_000475195.1 Diaphorina citri | reverse complement strand
TATTTTCACACCCCCCCCCCCCCCCATAAATAAATTTTCAAAAAGCCCAACCCTCCGTTCACTTCTCACAACACACCACTCCCTCTTCTCTCATATCTGAGGAAGCATAAGTCATAAACTCGACCTAATGTTTACTTCTAAACTTCCAAAGTAAACAAAATACCTGCATGTCTTTATCTCGGTAAAGACCAGGAAGTAATCCTAGGTCTCAGGTATCACACATTCCATGTTAGATTTGGACTCGTGCCAAATTTTCAAATGGATTTAAATAAATTGGATTACCTGTGTCTTTGTGTGTATGACCAAATCTTGACCATCTCGAAACTTCGACCGAATAAAACTGGTGGGCAAAAGTAGCCATATCATTAAGGTCGGGGCTTACTTCGGATTATCATCTGATTGAGATTAATCCTATTTTTTATTATTATTATTGTTATTATTATTTATTATTGCTGTTGTTCTTGTTGTTGGTGATGATATTCTCACTCTTGATAAAGGGAACTGTACGTAACTGCTGAGGGCTTATCACCTCTAAAGCAAAGAGAGGAGGAAAACAGCAATGAGACGTACAAAAAAGACCTCTCCGAGGCTTATATTTCGGGGTAAAGAGCCCTAAAATGTGGGTTAAGCTTATACGAATCTACGAAGCTAGCCGTTCCGAGAACGAACCTTATCTGTTGAGGATGAATTCTGCCCGGGCGTGAATCGAACCCGCCACCTAACGCTTATATGGCAGAAGGGCTACCCTCCAAGGTAACGAATCCTATAATGAAGTAATCTACCTAATCTCAATCACGAAACAATACAACTTCGTAAGCCCCAACATCCAGTCAAATTAAATGACAAATTTAAAAAAATACGTCTAATAAATTATTAGAAGATCTCGTTCGATTAGGTGCCTAGTTTAAAAAAAAAAAAAAAAAAAAAAAAAAAAAAAATACTTTTAAAGTCATTAGAAAAAAGGCATGCATTTTTTCCCCCTGAAATGGTCAGAATGGAGGTCAGGAATCATTAGGGTAAATTTGATTGTCAAACAAATGCACCTTCTGATGAGTCCAAAAGTGATTTAGATGTAGGGGCAACTGCCCCAAAGGATGGGTTATTAGACTGTCAAATTAGGACATGTATTCCCTATGTCTCAACAATTTAATATTGCACCACTTTATTTAATGGGTTGAGCTTATAGATACGAATCTTCCTCACATAGTAAAAGTAAGTACTTATGCATCTAATGGTTGAGAAGAAAGGAAATGGAGTCTGCCTGGGGGACTTTAAACAGGAAGGATACCAGCCTGAAATTTTCCTCGATAAAAAAATAGCAAAAGGTTGAGTGCACAGAGCATCCACTTGTTTAAGAGGCTGACGAAAAACGTCTGTACAAAGAAAAAGAGAATCAGATTGATTGAGAGGAAAAGGTACATAAATAATAATGAAGTACCTTTAGGAGCTTTTGTAAGCTTAGATTTGGCAAAAGCAGCTTAACTCCATACACAGAAAGCCCACTCTAAGACTTAGATGTAGGGGTAACTGTTCCAAAGGATGGGTTATTATTATTATTAGTGCTTTATTTAGACTGTCAAATTAGGACATTTATTCCCTATGTCTCAACAGTTTAATATTGCACCACTTTATTTAATGGGTTGAGCTTATAGGTACGAATCTTCCTCACATAGTAAAAGTACCTATGCATCTAATGGTTGAGAAGAAAGGAAATGGAGTCTGCCTGAGGATACCAGGAAGGATACCAGCCTGAAATTTTCCTTGATAAATAAATAGCAAAAGGTTAAGTGCGGAGAGCATCCACTTGTAATTTTTTTGTAGCCCAAACCAAATGTAGAACAAAGCAATGACCCTAGGGCTGATTGAGAGGCTGACGAAAAACGTCTGTACAAGGAAAAAGACAAATAAAAAGAGAATCAGATTGATTGAGAGGAAAAGGTACATAAATAATAATGAAGTACCTTTAGGAGCTTTTGTAAGCTTAGATTTGGCAAACATTTCCTTGTGTTTAATAGGAAAAATAACTGTTTGCTTTAGATCTTTGATGGTGCCATCCAGCCCAGCTATGTGCTCCCATGATACGTTAATATCAGCAGGATCAACTAGATGACTAGCAATGGACATTTCATGATCTGTGAAAGAATCCATGTTTATTTTCAAGGTCTTCAATTTCCTCTCAGCCTGAAACACAAAGGAGATAACATTTCATTAAAATATGTGGCAGTGTAGGATAAGGCATTTTATTCTTGAGCTGGAGCAGAACAAAAGTTAATCATTTTCCTTTAGATATGTGTAAATAGTGAACAAGTTATAAAAAAGAACTACCCTTTTCAGTGAACTACTCAGCTAATGAGTCAGATCCTAACTCCCAATACCAAAGGGAGTTGAATAGTGAAAAATACATGTGGTCACCTACATGTTTTAGGGTATGACACATTGTCTGAGTAGTCCACCAAACTGGTTCTTTTTTTTTATAACTTACATAGAATTAGAGCACAAATCTTACCATATCTCTGAGTTCTTTCTTTTGCTTTTTGGTTGGATCCAACTCTTTGACAAGCCATTTGACAAGGAAATATGAAGAGACACCAACAACACCAAGCTTGATGGCATTTACTATAAGCTCATTTGATTTTGAACCTGTAAAAACAAAGATGTGTACAGGAGCACTGTTATGATGGTTACAAATATATGATGGTTGTGAAATTATTTTTCAAGGTTTCTCTTGTATAAAATGCATTTTTCATTTAAATTCCCTTTAGGGATAAGATATTCTGTACTTTTAAAGTCATTAGAAAAAAGGCATGCATTTTTTCCCCTGAAATGGTCAGAATGGAGGTCAGGAATCATTAGGGTAAATTTGATTGTCAAACAAATGCACCTTCTGATGAGTCCAAAAGTGAGTTGATGCCATATTGTATGGAGAAGTACACATTATTCATGAACCATAATGATATAAAAATGAAGCTGAACACAAATTCTGACAGGGGAATGACAAACAGTGGCTCCCTGTTCTTACCTGACATCTTTGACACCTAGAACAAACAAATAAGAGTACATCATAATCATTAAATAACCAACCATGTGAGTTTTTTAACTGGCTGATTTTTATATTTCATGTATATTTGTTTCACCATAACTGATAAATAAGTAATTAGTTGAATTTGATGGGTCAAATACAGATTCAATACAAAGAAGACAGCAGCTGAGATCAACAACCTTGTGTGTAGAAAACCATGACTTTTGGCCATTTTAGTTTAACTCGTCAAATTACAAGACCCAATTCAGGGCAGTGTACAGGCCTTCTTTTGAAACAAGTTGTTTAGTTCATTGTACCACTGATGTTATTAAACAAGCTGGATATTTGTATTTTTTGTCTTCCTTCATGGATTGTGTGGACAACTGGACAAGACAGCGCTGAGTCAAACCACTCCTGTAGGTACTTCTTATGGCTTGATAATCAATTCATCTGATTTGACTAAGTTAGCTCCAGGAACTGGTGAGTTTTCTTACCTTTTTCTTAATTTCCCTTCTTCTTTCTATTGTTTGTATTTCAGTACTTGTTACTCGTAGTAATTCGTCAATTTCTTCACAAACCTCTCTTATTCTTTTATTACCTCTTGGCCTCTTGCCTCTTGACCTTTTTCTTTTTCCCACTGATGCACTGATTTTGATTCTAGAATCCATTGATGAGAATCGATGAAACTTGAATAATAAATTTTTGCGGCACTTTTTGTTACCGACGCCGGCAAATTTTAAATGCCACATCTGACAACCATGTAGTACGCATCGATGAAACTTGCATGGAGGTATGAATAAAATATTCATACCTCCATGGAAACTTGAATAATAAATTTTTGCGGCACTTTTTGTTACCGACGCCGGCAAATTTTAAATGCCACATCTGACAACCATGTAGTACGCATGCGCATTCACCCCATTTTTTATAAACAAAAAAGTAGGTAGGTAGTTAGGTACCTACAAGAGATAACATTTTTTTATCAAAAGAAAAAAGAAAAAGAAGAGAAAGAGAATATAGAATAAAGTAGAATTACCTAACTGTCAAAATTTCAAGTTAATATTCAGTTAATCAGTTTTGATACCTTGCTTTGTACCCGATACTTGGTAGATATAATCATTCTTTAACCTCAGGAATTTAGAAGATCAAGCAATATGTAATAGGAGAGGTTCAAAGGTTTTGTCCAAGAATATCAATCTCTAGAAGTCTAGATTCTCTAGGGCTCTCAAATTTGATTGCTCCTGCTTTGTGTAAGTAATACCATAGATTAATGACATAAACATAGAGAACCAAGACCATTGTCACGAAAGAAAGAATCTTTATAATTCTTGCCAAACACTGTGATTTGACTGGTTCACCCCTGGTTTGACTCTGTTGTCCCATTTTGTTATTTTTTCCACTACCTAAGTATTACCTTTTGAATGATCTGACACAGTATAAAAAATAGCATGTGAAGTCACTTTTAAGGAATGACCCTGGTATGTTACTCGTAACTAAAAAATTTAACTTCTCGGTTATTATTTATTTTATTCTCTTTCCAATGGTTTTAGGATAAAATCTATATGGAATGCAGACAGGGTGGCCATTGCAAGGTCATGTACCCGTATTTGTCTCCAATACAGAAGTAGTATTCTACATTGGAGATCCTAGAAAACATACCAATACTGTGACAGTATTGAATCCCTATGATATTGACATCTCATACCAAGGTAAGTATATGTTTCTAATAAGTACTGATGTAGGTATTGCAACATTACTACCAGCTTACCTACTTCATAAAAAAAAAAAAAAAAAAAAAAAAAAAAAAAAAAAAAAAAAAACCACACAAACAAACAATATTACTGTACTTTATGTTTAAATTTCAACAGATTTCATAGTTGACAGTATGGAGCTTTAAAGAAATGATCTCTACTTGAGGAAACTGTAGTTTACTTTAATCACTTAGTATTTTCCTTTCCCCAGTTTTCAGCACTGTCACAGGAGATGAGAAGTATACTGTGGTTGAACCTCGTGGCAGTATTAAACCAAAACATTGTAAAGACTTCATTCTCCGACACAATGCACCCTATCCCTCCAACTGTGGTGTGACAGATAAATTCCGGATAAAGATCTATGACAATGTCACCAAACAAGTAAGTATAAATTTGTAGTCTTACTTGAATAGTATCAGAACATTCTCAGTCTTAGATAGTGTGAACATTCATTCAATATCATTGTTACATATTTGTGTCTATCTAAAACCAACATAATATAATATCCGGCGTAGAATGGCGGGATCCAAATCATGTGGCCTATTAGTGGCTCCCATGACGATACATACACACTCATTATCCGTGGCCAAACCATCCCACAGTGACATAAACTGAGCTTTCATCATGGCAGTAGCCTCGTGATCAGAGGATGAGCGGGCACGGAGGAATGAATCTGAGGAAACGAAATGTGTATGTCTTCAAATAAACGGACTACATAAATGTCTTTCAGGGTGTGTTTATGAACAGGGCTGAGATGAGCTCGGACGACGTGAGATAGCTGTCCCGGCGGCAATTTTTAAAATTCATTTTATATTTATTTTTGTTTGCTCAAAAACAGTTCAAAATAGAGTCGACTAGTCCATAAAAAAATGAAAATGAAATAAAACCCAGAATATTTTACAAATAGTGAAGAAGTATATGTTTATCATTTCAACCTACCTAGCTACCAGTAGCTCGCGATTGATGGGTTGGCGATCCCTGGTCTAATGGCTAGAACCACAATCAGAATTGAAACTTCTTTTTGCCAGTCTAGTAAGCTTGGAGGGTAGTGTTTGCTTTGTACGCGCTGAGTCGCGGGTTTGATTTCCGCCCGGGACTGACTTTATCCTAAACAGACAAGGTTAGTTCTTGGAAGGACTGGCTTTTTCCTATTACCTATGTCTTTTCTCTCTTTGATTTTGGGACGATAAGATCTCCGTTGTTACAGTTCCCTAGATCAAACCTCTTGAAAATCAATCCTCATTAATCAGATAGGTACTTGGAAAAATCAAGCAGCTTGCTGTCTCACCTATTTCGTCAATGAAAATAATGCAGGGCTGAATTTTCCTCGCGACAGAAAAAGTAGCAGCGGCCAACTTCTGACTCTCTCCACGCTGCCAGAATGACTTTCAAGGTACAGGTATACCTCGTTCTGTACTTTATAGTTCGTCTCTCACCTTTTTTTTTATCAGATTGTTTGGTGGACGGTTCTCCCTTCTTACTTTCAAAATTGTTCCTTTTTCCGTCAAGTTTTGTTTATTTTTTCCTCCTGGATAGGCACTGTGTTTCAAACTTTTGTATATTTCTGTAAAGAACCCTCACAGTCCCTCAGTGTAGTCGTAAAATCGTGGGGTTCATAGGTCTTTTTTTAGTATGCTTACTGAAGATTACGGGAGATCTTTGTAAGTCTGAATAATAATTGATTTTTCCTCTATGAGGATTTTCAGGTTCAAATGCTGATCTTTTTTAAAATAGTGATACATGAAGATTCCATGATTTAAGTTGGTAGGTAATTAGGGTAAAATTGGTAGAAAATTGTGGTATGGAGTGGTCTTTGACGCATGCTACTTCCGAAATCTTTGGAACTGGTTTGTTTGTTCAATTTATAGCTAGTAATTCAGACTTCATATTCTTCATCAGCTTATTCATGTTCTTTATGATCAGCTATCGAGAATTTGGTGTGTTGATTATTTGAAGTAGACCAAATTCACAACGTAACAACAATCATGTCGTGCGTAACCTCAATCGAGCAACCTCCAGATTACAAGACCGCAACTCTAACCGCATGGATCAATAGATAGGTACCTATCCGAGAGGCATTGAACTTAAAATTAAAAATCAAGATCCACTGTTGTGAATGATTTGATTTTGAAAAAATGCTGCGTGCAGTATTTTTTTGTCACCCTGTACTACATGTATACCTTCAAACTAGGATAAGTATATAAAGTACATAGTTCTAGCTCAGGTAACTCAGGGACGCAACTCGGATGATAAAATTTCAGAAATGGGACGCAAATCGGACGGACGCAACTCGGATTTCACAGTCGGGACGCAAGTCAGATCCCCCCGGAATCTGATTGGTTGATTAAAAAAAAAAAAAAATCTAAAAATTAAGGCAATCAATCAGATTGCTTAAGTAAACCGAGATAAAACTTAAACGGAGTTTAGACTCACTTTGTGGACCCAGGCCTAAAAATGTTATTTATATTATTATTTTCAAAAAGGTTTGAAAGAGGGAACTGTAACTGCTAAGGTATTATCGTTCCGAAATCGAAGAATAGCAGGAAGTCAGCCGTTCCGAGAACGAACATTATCCGTTCAGGATAACATCCGCCATGGGCGATAATCAAACCCGCGGCCTTGCGCTTACAAGGCAGACGCGCGACTAACCAAGTTGGATATTTTTTGAAGAGTTTAAACAACTACACAAGTCCATCAAAGTTTCATTGTTGTTTAACTTCTTCACCTACATTCTTATTTTGTTCTTCATATCTCCAACCTACCTAATCCAAAGTTCTATGCTAGGCTGGCATAAGGAGGTTTTTTCCTTCCAAGGAGGAAGGTTTTCTGATCATACTTGTGTGTATTTTAGGTACTTACTATTATCATCCATCTTTTTTTTTTTTACTAATGCGAATGGGGACTTTTGGGTTTCAGGTATGGTGGCATTGACAATATTCCGACCTTGAATTGACACCTGATGACCGCAAGGGTCACTAATGAGTTGACATTTGACATGCTATTGAATCAAGTTATGTAGTGTGAAGGTATTGGAGACAAATCACATGTTTGTAGAGAGGGCCCTCGAGCAAAAGGTGAAAATGAGTACAAAAGGGTGGAAGACGAAATACAGTGACAAAGTGTGTAAACACATAGAAAAACAAGAGGGACAAGTTATGGGAAAGAGGAGGGGAGAAAATACAGGTAGAATGAAAAATCCAGGAATGGCATTTGATGTAAAATGCCTTGTTTTGCAAAAATAAATTATCCATTATCTTTTTAATTGAGAATCTCACAAGTTCTAATGATTAACTTGACTTATTACTTTTGTTAGGTGTCTGCTTTTGCACGGATTTCTCTGTCAATAACCTGTAATCCTATGTTGGTTATTTTATTTTTCATATGAATGACGAGTGAGCACTAACCTTTAGGGAGAAACGGTAAAAGATTTCAAATCAGTTATTGGCTAATTTAATTTTAATATTCACAATAATCTGATGCTTACATTTACTGTACAGTAGGACTGTCTACCTGGTCATAAGTATACCCTCCTTTAATTATTTTGAGGTCAATTGTAACAAAGAAAGAACAACGGGAAATTTAACAACACAATTCAGATTTGTAAAACAAAAAATATGTAAATGAGAATACCTAGCTACCATAAAGGAAAATTTCCACAGTTATAAACGAGTTTATTTTCAAGGTCCTCTATTCTTTGTTACCTATACTTAATGTAGGTCTACGTAGCAGTCAGTATCAGCTATAGTCCCCTATGACGAATATAAAATAATATTCTATCATGAATTAATCATGGACACAATAATTTTTTGTTTTTCATGTTTATTTTCTCCGATTTATCAATTATTTGCGTGCGTCTTTGTGTTATTTCTTTGTCTTTCTCCCAAACCTACATTATGCTTTCATTTTGATAAAACTCAACTACTTCCACTAAAACGTCATACAGACTCCACTGCATATGTGAAAGTATGCTTGAATAAAATTCCATGTTTAATTTAGCACTAAGATTTTCTTTTGTATAAAATTTATGTAATTTATAGATTTTTCTATGCTCTCTGTATTTAAATTAAAATAAATGGTTAAATAGGTACTCCTACATACCTGTTTGGTAATACACAAATGCCTTAGTTTTAATTTTATTTCATTTTATTCGTAATAATAGGATTTTTTAGCAAGTTGTAGGTATAAGAGAAGATAGAAGCAGATGATTCTATCACACATACAAGGCCCGCGAAAATCAATAAATTTGAAAATTCAAATTCCCGCTCACGTTTCCAAAGAGATCGCGTTTGTTTTCTCTTTGGATCCAATTCCGGCAACGGCATAGAGACCCGCGGATATTTGAAATTTTGAGGTGAGATTTCGTCTTTTTATTAGCGGGTAGGATTTTTTTTTTTTGGTTTCTTTATAATTCTTTATCTTGGTTGCTGTTTCTATTTGTTTTACTTTGTAGTAACTAATCTAATTCTGTTCTCCTGTAAGTATCTGTCACCAAAAGATGAGAAATTGACCACTGGTCTCAGTCGCCAAACACCTGACATAAATATTGTTTGTTGTTGGGAGAAGAGAAGGAGTGTCTAGAAAAATAAACCAAGTTGTTATAAGTCAGGTAAGTGAGTATTCAAAAGTGTTCTATTACCTACCTACTAATTTAATTAATTTTAAATGATTTATCAATGTAAGGAAATGCTTGCCATTCATTTTCATTTTGTAGGTACAGGGAGTAACTAACAGACTAGGTACCTACACCTATAAGCAAGGCAATTTTATTTTGCTAGATGGTAACTACCTATACCAACTCAGGCGGCCAAAGGACAGTTGGATTTTCAAGAGTGGATATCGGAGAAGAGAAGGAGTGTCTAGAAAAATAAACCCAGTTGTGATAAGTCAGGTAAGTGAGTATTCAAAAGTGTTCTATTATCTACCTACTAATTTAATTAATTTTAAATAATGTATCAATGTAAGGAAATGCTTGCCATTCATTTTCATTTTGTAGGTACAGGGAGTAACTAACAGACTAGGTACACCTACAAGCAAGGCAATTTTATTTTGCTAGATGGTAACTACATATACCAACTCAGGTGGCCAAAGGACAGTTGGATTTTCAAGAGTGAAAATCTAATGAAATAATTCTCTCTCCCCAGAGCCATGGCAGACAGTCTGCTTGTTGGAATTGTCTCTCTCTTCTCCCTGCTGCTCGTATTTAATTCTCTCTCCCCAGAGCCATGGCAGACAGTCTGCTTGTTGGAATTGTCTCTCTCTTCTCCCTGCTGCTCGTATTAATATTTAATAAAATAATTCTCTCTCCCCAGAGCCATGGCAGACAGTTTGCTTGTTGGAATTGTCTCTCTCTTCTCCCTGCTGCTCGTATTCAACTACTCGTTCCACAAAATAGAAGAGGGTCATGTGGGAGTCTACAATTCTCTCTCCCCAGAGCCATGGCAGACAGTTTGCTCGTTGGAATTGTCTCTCTCTTCTCCCTGCTGCTCGTATTCAACTACTCGTTCCACAAAATAGAAGAGGGTCATGTGGGAGTCTACTTCCGAGGAGGTGCTCTGCTCTCGACAATCAGTGGACCAGGGTTTCATGCCATGATTCCATTCATTACAACATTCAGACATGTGCAGGTTGGTTTTACCTTTTCAGGGAGAAGAAAATATTATGGGAAAACTTCATTTATTTTTTATTATTATTTTTTAAATTAGATTTGGTAGTAAAGTTCACCTGACAATAAACCAACCCTATCATCCACACACAAAATGCCCACTTTGAGGATTAGATGTAGGAACAAACAGCCTTAAAATATATCTTAAGCTTAAAATATCAATCTATAAACCCTCTCATCCGTATGAATAATTACTTGTAACAGTAAAAGTATGGATCAACTACCTCTTTAGAATAGTATTAAACATTCCTAATTAGATATCTTTGGTTACAGGTCACATTACAAACCGATGAGGTGAAAAATGTCCCCTGTGGTACCAGTGGGGGTGTCATGATTTACTTTGATCGGATTGAAGTTGTCAATGTACTCAGTGTTTCCAGTGTGTATGATATCGTCAAGAACTATACAGCAGACTATGATAAGGCTCTGATATTCAAC
This sequence comes from Diaphorina citri, assembly GCF_000475195.1. Lineage (NCBI taxonomy): Eukaryota > Metazoa > Arthropoda > Insecta > Hemiptera > Psyllidae > Diaphorina > Diaphorina citri. Next base: position 185,060 of record NW_007377795.1, on the reverse strand, counting down.
AAAGTCCATCATGAGCTCAACCAATTCTGTAGTATACACAATTTACATGAGGTAATTACCTAACTGGATGCTTATATTCTCTGTGATATTATGCCAGAGACATGCCATAAATTTAGTGGGTGAGTAGGCACTAAACTAAAAGTAATGAACTACCTACACATTTTTTCCCTCAATAGCTTGCCTATACCTATTTCAAGTAACTATGTACCTATCTCTTCTCATCTATCTGACAAAGGCAAGAAACCCATATCATTAGGTAGATCAGTTATTTTTTATTTATTTATTATTGTTTTTTTTTTTTTTTTTAAGGTAACATCATAGATTGATAACACTGATTGTTTTAATTCTCAGGTTTACATTGATTTATTCGACCAAATAGATGAAAACTTGAAGACTGCCCTTCAAAGAGAGCTGAATGAAATGGCTCCAGGATTGTTCATCCAGGCTGTGAGAGTAACCAAGCCAAAGATTCCAGAGACTATTCGCAAAAATTATGAGCTCATGTGAGTATAGGCAGTTGATATAGTTGTCTAGATTGGAAAACGATGTGAGATGAAAATAATAAAAGCAAAAAAACTGTTCATTATGTATTATTTCACGTAACATGAAGTGCACACAGACTTTGTGTGAATTAAATGTATAGATAGAAGTTCCACAATACTTGGAGTTGTCTTGTATGTGCATTTACTTGATTAAAAGCTGATTAAATATACAGGGATTTAAATAAAAAAAAAAGTCGACGAAAATAATAAATAATGTTAACCCTCTGATCTTTTGTCCTTGTTTTCCTCTTAATTTTCAGGGAGGCTGAGAAGACGAAGCTCCTGATTTCCATTCAGCATCAGAAGGTGGTGGAGAAGGATGCCGAAACTGAACGCAAGAGAGCAGTCATAGAGGCGGAAAAAGAAGCTCAGATTGCCAAGATCCAGTATGAGCAGAAAGTGATGGAGCAAGAGTCTAAACAGCGCGTAGCTAAAATAGAAGGCAAGTATTCTCTCTTCGATTTCAGTACGATAAGACCTTCGTTGACGTTTTAAGCGCTAGTTCGCGGGTTCGATTCCCGCCGTTCAGAAAGAAGCTCAGATAGCCAAGATCCAGTATGAGCAGAAAGTGATGGAGCAAGAGTCTAAACAGCGCGTAGCTAAAATAGAAGGCAAGTATTCTCTCTTCGATTTCAGTACGATAAGACCTTCGTTGACGTTTTAAGCGCTAGTTCGCGGGTTCGATTCCCGCCGTTCACTGCGGATAGATGGTCACCTCCTATCCGCTTACCAACCACATGCCATGTTGCTCCATCGGAAACTAACGCATTCAATGTGTTATCTCCGCTTTTTGTAAATAATTTTGAAATTATTCCTCTCATCTTGGATTGACTATCAAATGATTTTTACGGGTCTAAATTTGAAAGAAAAATATGAACTGCATAACTATTGTGCCTTTTCGATCGACTTTTCAGACGAAATGTACCTGGCGAGCGTCAAATCGAAAGCGGACGCCGAATTCTACAAGATATCTCCTCATATCTACATATATGTATACTCTCTCTGCCAAATTGTAGGTGTTAAGACAGTTGAGATTTATAATAAAGAAGAAATATGGGCTACTTGGTCCTCTCTGGTTTCTTTATAATTCTTTATCTTGGTTGCTGTTTCTATTTGTTTTACTTTGTAATAACTAATCTAATTCTGTTCTCCTGTAAGTATCTGTCACCAAAAGATGAGAAATTGACCACTGGTCTCAGTCGCCAAACACCTGACGTCCCTGTAATCCTATGTTGGTTATTTTATTTTTCATATGAATGACAAGTGAGACAATTAGCACTAACCTTCTTTTTTTATTATTATGAAGGGAGAAACGGTAAAAGATTTCAGATCAGTTGTTGGCTAATTTAATTTTAATATTCACAATAATCTGATGCTTACATTAATACTAACACCCTGTAATATACGCAATGGACACATAAATCTATGAAATTACAATGCCCATCACAAAATGTCCGCACTTTTCACTGTGTGGACATACAGAATTACAGTACCTCCGCAGGTCAAACGCCCACTCCCATCACTCTCAAATTAACTAATGTAACTATACCTATGTATATTATCTTAATTGTGTTTGTGTTATTTTTATCTCCAATCTGTCCCCTGATCTCTTGATCCGCTGATGTTGTAGGACCGTGAGATTTACGAGTCTTTTGCCTCACTTTGCAATAATAAAAAATACTAACACCTTGTAATATACGCAATGGACACATAAATCTACGAAATTACAATGCCTATATCACAAAATGTCCGCACTTTTCACTGTGTGGACATACAGAATTACAGACCCTCCGCAGTTCAAACGCCCACTCCCATCACTCTCAAATCTAGGTAACTAATGTAACTACCTATGTATATTATCTTAATTGTGTTTGTGTTATTTTTATCTCCAATCTGTCCCCTGATCTCTTGATCCGCTAATCATCTGAACCCAGCGATCAACCAGTTCTCAGTGAGTCAGTTGATTCTTGATTCAGTTGCCCGCGGAGTTTCATTGAATCAACTCGAAGCGTGTGAATTATTCCCTTACGAAATATTTACAATGCACTTTTAGCGTAATATTTTACGATTCTTCTCGCGTATAACACAATTCGTTCAGGATTCAGTTGCCCGCGGAGTCTCATTGAATCAACTCAAAGCGTGTGAATTATTCCCTTACGAAATTTTTACAATGCACTTTTAGCGTAATATTTTACGATTCTTCTCGCGTATAACACAATTCGTGTGAATATTCTGTGCATTAAATTTAAATTGATCATTTGGTTGTGCTGAATTGTGTTTGGTTATTTTAATTGTTCAGTTTTTTTTTCTCCTTAATCATCTGAACCCAGCGATCAACCAGTTCTCAGTGAGTCAGTTGATTCTTGAATTCTTGGTTCAGTTGCCCGCGGAGTCTCATTGAATCAACTCAAAGCGTGTGAATTATTCCCTTACGAAATATTTACAATGCACTTTTAGCGTAATATTTTACGATTCTTCTCGCGTATAACACAATTCGTGTGAATATTCTGTGCATTAAATTTAAATTGATCATTTGGTTGTGCTGAATTGTGTTTGGTTATTTTAATTGTTCAGTTTTTTTTTCTCCTTAATGATCAATAACATGAGAACCAAGTGGCGAAATGATGTTCTGGTGGTAAGTTCAATGGACATAGTTCTGCATGTAGATTTAAGTATTTTAATATTGATTTTAATGAGCTTTTTAGGTAGGTTTTGTACCTACTTATCTACGAAAAATTAATTTACTTTATATTGATTGAGTAAATTTACGTATGTATATCTATATCTATCTACTATCTACTACCTAGGTTGGTAGGTGCTTTGGAAAATACAAATAAAATAAATAAAATTATGTGTACTCGTTAGGTATTTACCAGAGATGTGCAAAATGCTTTTGAAAACCAATTTGAAATGCAAAATGTAAAATGCCTCTAGAAAACCAATTTGATGATTGAGTAGATTTACGTATGTATGTATATCTATCTACTACCTAGGTTGGTAGGTGCTTTGGAAAATAGAAATAAAATAAATAAAATTATGTGTACTCGTTAGGTATTTACCTACATAAATCTGTTTGGCGGATTTTATCCTGAACGGAATTTTTTTTTTTTAAAGATGAGTGTTCCACCGCCGTTTTTATTTCGTAGCAATGGAACAACTGCTACATTAGACGCTTGTGGCCTGTGCAGATCGAGATTACCGAGAAGAACGTGGGTTAAGATTCGTATAAGCTTAACCCATCCTTTAGGTCTGTTTGCCCCTACACCTAAGCCTCAGAGTGGGCTTTTTGTGTGCGAATCTTCAAATGTGTTTAAGGACATAGAAAAATCTTCGACTGGTATGAGCTCATTCGAAGTAGCTTCGACCAACCACATCGGCCACGAGATAAGATTCCGTCATTCCGTTCCATGGAGAGCCATGTTCCAGAGCCTCCCTCAAGGAGACTAATTTGAAAGACCAGTCCTTCATCGGTCGTGCCATTACCAGCTCCAATCTTTATTAGTTCGTTCGAAGTAATGGTTCATTCAACCATCCATGTTGGAGAGTTTAGATTCCACTTTTCGGACAGCCTCATTCCAGTGGTGCCAGCTCTTCCTGGATTCGAAGAATCTTCAGCAGATACTGGTACAACTTTGAAGGAACTTTAACAATTTCAGGAGGAGGAAGAGGAGACAGAAGAAGAAGAAGAAGAGGAAGAAGAAATGAGTAAAAAAAACGAAGAAGTTAAAATATTTGTTCAAGGATTGAAGAAACGAGCGTAACTGCAACCACAATTTCCCTTGAAATAGCTTCAACTATCTTCGGAATATCGAAGCACCATCTGCAACCACTGCACTGGTACAACTTCCTTCGTACATTGCCGAGGTTCGGATTTCGGTGAGATAAGATTCCGTCATTCCGTTCCATGGAGAGCCATCTTCCAGAGCCTCCCTCAAGGAGACTAATTTGAAAGACCAGTCCTTCATCGGTCGTACCATTACCAGCTCCAATCTTTATTAGTTCATTTGAAGTAATGGTTCATTCAACCATCCATGTTGGAGAGTTTAGATTCCACTTTTCGGACAGCCTCATTCCAGTGGTGCCAGCTCTTCCTGGATTCGAAGAATCTTCAGCAGATACTGGTACAACTTTGAAGGAACTTTAACAATTTCCCTTGAAATAGCTTCAACTATCTTCGGAATATCGAAGCACCATCTGCAACCACTGCACTGGTACAACTTCCTTCGTACATTGCCGAGGTTCGGATTTCGGAGTTACCGCCACTGACATCTTCATGGAGCCAGCTCCAACGGCTATTGAATATGAAGAAGCTTCAGCAGCTTCATATTTAGTAGTTCTCACTTATGACGTGCTGTTCCATGTTGGAAAGTCTGGAGTGAATTTTACATAAGGAAACGGTGTAATATTAAATTTTCAGCTGGAAATGTAGAATTATCATACTTCAACTATCTTCGGAATATCTAAGCACCATCTGCAACCACTGCACTGGTACAACTTCCTTCGTACATTGCCGAGGTTCGGATTTCAGAGTGACATCTTGATGGAGCTAGCTCCAACGGCTATTGAATATGAAGAAGCTTCAGCAGCTTCATATTTAGAAGTTCTCACTTATGACGTTCTGTTCCATGTTGGAAAGTCTGGAGTGAATTTTACATAAGGAAACGGTGTAATATTAAATTTTCAGCTGGAAATGTAGAATTATCATAATTGCACGAGAGAATGAGACCGAAGGAGAGAGAGAGAGAGAGAGAGAGAGAAAGAGAGAGAGTCAGAGAACATTAAAAAAAGTTAGCAAAAAAATGAAAAAAGAGATGATATTAAATTCTGGAAAATAGAGAAGAAAAAGTTGCTCTAAAATAGAAATGATATAATGTAAAAAACGAGATTTTTTCCTTATCCTCTGTCTCTTTCCTTCTCTCTCTCTTCCTCACACACTACACACTATACATCGCTCTCAATCCCTCCTCTTCATGAGAAATGAATTTTCCCCGCTCTCACTCACACTAAAAGCTCCCAGGGCACTGTACTGTCAAGTGTCAGAAGTGAAAATCTCAACATTAGTTTCTTTAATGGCTTTATATTAAGAAAGAGAAAGCAAAATGGGAAAAATTTCGTGTAAGATAAAAAATAATTATTTATAAAACTTGGAAAATAAAAAGACTAAACGGATCATCTTCTTATCTTCCGCTTTTGTGATTTATTTTTGACTTGAAATGGTTTTTGTTTTGTTCATTTTTTTTAGGACAAAAATCCCAACTACAACAAACTAGACAGCCACCTCTTTTTTTATGACAGAAAAAAATAGCCCAGATAATTAGTTTCTCCTTCTTCTTCTTCTTCTTCTTCTTCTTCTTCTTCTCCTTCTTATTCTTCTTTATCTTCTTCCTCTTTCTTCTTCTCGCCTCCTCTTCATTTTTTTTTCGTAAACTACTGACCCTCCTTTTCCCGTATTCAGACGGGGTCGGCGCTTTCCGTCAGCCTCTCAATCAGTGACCCTGTTTGAAGTCCAACAGCCAGACTAAACTGGTCTACTCCTTGTGTAAAGTTATAACTCCCAGCAAGACTAAGCTTTTATTCTCCCTAGATATCATTTTTCCAAGTAAAAGTCCTTTCAATAAATTTTGTAAAGGCGTACACCCGCAGTTGAAATCTTACAAGACGCTTTTTTGTCTTGTATATTTAGGAGAGGGATTTCAAAATCCCATCCTGCTCACTTTCTCCTTTTCTTTTCCCCCTCCTGTAGTTTTCTCCCTCCCCTTAGTTTATTTCCCCTTATCCTCAAGATTATTTCCCACTCTTACCCATTCCACCTGCTTTAGTTTTCTTCCACTTTCCCTATCCTTAAGATTATTTCCCACTCCCGAGTCTTTCACTCCCCAGCTTTTCGTACGAAAGTGAAACACTATCCTTCTGCCACGGTTTCTTTTCTGTTTGCTTTCCCCGAATTTATCCCTTTCTTTTCCCCCTCCTGTAGTTTTCTCCCTCCCTTTAGTTTATTTCCCCTTATCCTCAAGATTATTTCCCACTCTTACCCATTCCACCTGCTTTAGTTTTCTCCCACTTTCCCTATCCTTAAGATTATTTCCCACTCCTGAGTCTTTCACTCCCCAGCTTTTCGTACGAAAGTGAAACACTATCCTTCTGCCACGGTTTCTCTTCTGTTTGCTTTCCCCGAATTTGGGTCAAAGTTAAAGCTGAACATTTTGGCGGGCGTACAAGGATGAGAACTAACTCCCCCGAAAGCCCCCGAATTTGGGTCAAAGTTAAAGCTGAACATTTTGGCGGGCGTACAAGGATGAGAACTAACTCCCCCGAAAGCTTCTTACAAGGTATTTTATTACGGAAGGCACTATCCTCGCAGAATTGGGATATTTCGAATATAAATTTCCCGAATAATTTCCCTCTTGGGAGACAAAGATTTCCCTAGCTTTTTTCAGCCTCAGTAGCAACAGCGGGATTTATACGGGGTGAATCTGATGTTTTAGATTTCAGCGCTTGTGGATTACTGTTACGGCATACAGGCAGATCGAGATTAAAGTAGATACTCAATTGTCCTCACGAGGCTGAGTGCACCCAAACTCCAAGCACAGAGCCGAAAAAAACCTCGGTCCCACCAGGAATCGAACCCGGGCCTCCTGCGTGCAAGCCTAATGTGATAACCACTCGGCCACGGAGGTTAGGTCCAAAGAATGATGCTCTAAATTTTAGTTTCGCCTACAGTACAGTATACGGCCCTGCTTTTGGGCTTTAAAGACAGCTACGAGTGTCCATGATGAAGTAAGTCTAACCTATATCTTACTTCTGAATTCCAGGATACTTCGTGAGGAGTGGGAGAAGAGGGAAGAGCTGGAACGACTCCAGAGTGAACAGAAAGCTCTCCTGGAGCAAGAGAGAAGAAAACGGGAAGAATTCGAGAGGAAGCAAAAAGAGAAGGAGGCCCAACTATTAGGTAAGTAGAATAAAATGGGTTCAATAGAATGGAATTTGAAGTCTTTTGATGTTTTAAAATTAGTTTACAATAAAAATATCTAATTTTAACCTTTCTTCCTCTTCGTTGAATAATGATGGTTTTAAAATGAGTTTTCATACTCTTCAATTGGTGAAATGACGAAAAATATATTGTAGATGAATGTGAGATGAATTTGAATTCTTTTGATGTAAGCTTTCTTCTTCTTCTTCTTCTTCTTCTTCTTCTTCTTCTTCTTCTTCTTCTTCTTCTTCTTCTTCTTCTTTTTCGTTGAATAATGATGGTTTTAAAATGAGTTTTCATACTCTTCAATTGGTGAAATGACGAAAAATATATTGTAGATGAATGTGAGATCTAGGTAGGTGAGATAAGGATCATAGAGAATTCAGTCCTATCCTATCAAAGGAAAGATGGTGTAATATGTCCTATGCCGGCCAGTGGCGGAAAAAGTTTCCGGCTCTGAGCGTGAGGGACCTACTATTTTTCGTGGTCGTTGAAAAAAGCTTACTTAATATAAAGACCCAATTTTTCCCCCCAATTTCACAGAAGCTCAACAGGCGCTCCGTGAGGTGGAAGCAGAATTAAGAGAAGATAGAAGCAGATGATTCTCCTATCACATAATAATCACACATACAAGGCCCGCGAAAATCAATAAATTTGAAAATTCAAATTCCCGCTCACGTTTCCAAAGAGATCGCGTTTGTTTTCTCTTTGGATCCAATTCCGGCAACGGCATAGAGACCCGCGGATATTTGAAATTTTGAGGTGAGATTTCGTCTTTTTATTAGCGGGTAGGATTTTTTTTTTGGTTTCTTTATGTTTTTTGTACCTACTTATCTACTAAAAATTAATTTATTTTATATTGATTGAGTAAATTTACGTATGTACATCTATCTACTATCTAGGTTGGTAGGTGCTTTGGAAAATAGAAATAAAATAAATAAAATTATGTGTACCTACTCGTTAGGTATTTACCTACATATATCTGTTTGGCTGATTTTATCCTGAACGGAATTTTTTTTTATTATTTATTTAAAAAGATGAGTGTTCCACCGCCGTTTTTATTTCGTAGCAATGGAACAACTGCTACATTAGACGCTTGTGGCCTGTGTCGTAGCACTGATTTTAATGAGCTTTTTAGGTAGGTTTGTACCTACTTATCTACGAAAAATTAATTTACTTTATATTGATTGAGTAGATTTACGTATATGTACATCTATCTACTACCTAGGTTGGTAGGTGCTTTGGAAAATAGAAATAAAATAAATGAAATTATGTGTACTCGTTAGGTATCTACCTAGGTACATACATCTGTTAGGCGGATTTTATCCTGTGCGAAATGCCAGGCTTTTTCCTATTAATTATAGTTTCAAGTTTCGGAGATCACCAGAAAGATTATCCCATTTCAAAGGATTTGTGAAATGGTCAGATTGGTCAGCCATAACTATTTAATCCTCTCTATGGTTCTCACTTCTTCTCTATTTCTCTCGTCATTATTATCATACTTTTTCTTGTCTCGATGACCTTTTATATCTTCTCTCAAGAGTTCACATTCCTCAGTTATTCACACTAGAATGTCACGAGCCAGATGATTTAGAAGCTACAGCTATCTCCCCATATCTATATCTATATGTATACTCTCTCTGCCAAATTGTAGGTGTTAAGACAGTTGAGATTTATAATAAAGAAGAAATATGGGCTACTTGGTCCTCTCTAAATTTGAATTCTTTTGATGTTTTAAAATTAGTTTACAAGTTTACAATAAAAACATCTAATTTTAACCTTTCTTCCTCTTCGTTGAATAATGATGGTTTTAAAATGAGTTTTCATACTCTTCAATATTGGTAAAATGACGAAAAATATTGATGTTTTAAAATTAGTTTACAAATTTACAATAAAAACATCTAATTTTAACCTTTACTTCCTCTTCGTTGAATAATGCTGGTTTTAAAATGAGTTTTCATACTCTTCAATTGGTGAAATGACGAAAAATATATTGTAGATGAATGTGAGATCTAAGGTGAGATAAGCGTTGTCTTCAGATACCTAGATATGTGAAAGATGATATAGCTGTATTTATTACCTACAAATTTCACACTTTTGTTTTTACATAACTACCCGCCACATCTTTTTTGTATGCGATTAATAACTGACGGTAAGTCTCTAACCCATTTTGTGAAATAAAATCCAGACATGTCTGTTCTATACATATAGATATGGGGAGATAGCTGTAGCTTGTAAATCATCTGGCTCGTGACATTCTAGTGTGAATAACTGAGGAATGTGAACTCTTGAGAGAAGATTAAAAGGTCATCGAGACAAGAAAAAGTATGATAATAATGACGAGAGAAATAGAGAAGAAGTGAGAAACCATAGTGAGGATTAAATAGTTATGGCTGACCAATCTGACCATTTCACAAATCCTTTGAAATGGGATAATCTTTTTGCCTACCCGCCACATCTTTTTTGTATGCGATTAATAACTGACGGTAAGTCTCTAACCCATTTTGTGAAATAAAATCCAGACATGTCTGTTGACCATCGGATATTTTTGTGGAAGAGGTCAAATAGCTAAACAAGTCCATCAAAGTTGCTTTGTTATTTAACTTCTTTACCTACATTCTTATTTTGTTCTTCATATCTACAACCTACCTAATCCAAAGTTCACAATTTCGGGTTCTTGCTGTTTTGTAAATTAAAAAACTTCTTCATTCTTCTTCTCAAACATTTCAGCCTCGGCTCATCGAAATGACAGTGCTAATAAGTTCATGAAAGATATTTGATATCCATGATAGATATTTGAGCTCCATTATTATCTGGTCAAGTTCTCAAATAAATGAGGCTAAAATTCCATGCCTCGGCTGGAATCGACCCCACGTCACGACCTACCTAATCCAAAGTTCACAATTTCGGGTTCTTGCTGTTTTGTAAATTAAAAAACTTCTTTATTCTTCTTCTCAAACATTTCAGCCTCGGCTCATCGAAATGACAGTGCTAATAAGATCATGGAAGATATATTTGATATACATCATAGATATTTGAGCTCCATTATTATCTGGTCAAGTTCTCAAATAAATGAGGCTAAAATTCCATGCCTCGGCTGGAATCGACCCCACGTCCTCCTGTTTACCAGGCAAGTGTCTTGACCACTACGCCACCGAGGCAGGTACATACGAGTATTTAAATGATTCCAAAACGGTAGTAAAGAAACCCCAGAAAATTAAGGAGCGCGGTAGCGCTCCGCCCCGCCAAGTCAAGAAAGTTTGACCGCGCTACTAGAGATATTATACGCGACAGGGAAAGTAGCCGTTTTCAGGTAGTTGTAGAGGGACAACTACAAATGACGGAAGAAAACGGATTGCGTGTGTGTCAAGTGTCTTAACCACTACGCCACCGAGACAGGTACATACGAGTATGTAAATGATTCCAAAACGGTAGTAAAGAAACCCCAGAAAATTACAAATATGGCTTTCATTCTGCTGACATCCTTCCAAATCTGTTCAATATTTTGCCTACCCCTAATTTATTTTATTGACTTGGCATAGTGCAGTACTACTAAACCATCATAAAAAATCTGGTGTGAACATCACACGACTTTCTATTACATTTGCAGAATACGTAGGTATTCGAACCCGCAACTTCTCAACTGTAAGTCGGACAGTTCTAAAAGTTTCACCATTCGATTCGGCGTGAAAAATCTTAATAGAGGAAGCTGAAACTGCTGAGGTCTTATCGCCCCGAAAGCGAAGAGAGAAGGATAGGATAGGAAATAGCCAGTCGCTCCGAGAACAAACCGTATCTGTTCAAGGATAAAATCCGCTCGGGCAGGAATCGAACCCGCGCCCTAGCGCTTACAAGGTAAATGCGCTGCCCTCCAAGTGGTTTTATGTATGTACGACAGGAAGCTGCCATTACTCAAGCCCACCTACTGCAGGGCCTTATTTAGTCTAGGCGTCTAAGTCATGATGGGTTCGATTACCACCTTGGTTTTGTTCTTGGAACGGCAGGCTTTCTCCTATCCTGTGCTTCTCTCTTCGATTTCGGGACGATAAGACCTCAGCAGTTGCAGATCCCTTTATGAACACTTGGAAAAAATACCCTTGTACAAATTGTTTCACGTGCCATTGTTTTTAAAAAACATTTTCTAAATAAATTATTTTGTACGATCTTCTTATTGAGATACAAATCGGAAGTTTTCTTTTTTTCATCTGTTTAGAAGAGTGAGAAAAGGTATTTCATCTAAGACACTAATTCATGTTTTCGCTACTGAACTATTTTTTATAAGGAGCACGGGAATGCTCCTCCCACCAAGTCATAAAAGTTTGACCACGTCACAATATAGGCGTCAAATTTGTATGAACGCCGTGAATTGAACTGTATATGCAATGTGCTCGTCACAGCAAGGAATCGGTCGTTCGAAGTGTAGGTCTAGAACCCAGTTTTACAATCAAAATTGATAGGTAGGTACTTATGTACAATTGTACATATACGAGTAAGAATGTCCTTTAGAGTAAAAATAGATAGGTAAGAGGTATCAGTACATAGGTACTCGTACCTGTTACATAGGGTATTCATTATCTATAATTACATATGTATCATCTAGTGCCCTTGCCTTTCAAAAGTCCATTGCTCGACTGACATAGACAATTAGACGAATGAAATTGGATTGAAGACAAATGAAATTGGATTGATTAAAGCTTTCCCAAAACTCCTTCCAAGTTTATCTATCATTCAACAATATGAGGAGACTATCATTCTTTGTTGACGAATCTAGTCATTCAATGACCTCGAACAATAGATATTATTTTAGATTTAGATTGTTACAAAAACGAAGTGAACTTATCAATGTATCCCACATCAACTGTCTCCTACTCAAACAGCTGTTCAGTCAGGCTGAGAAATGGTGAGTAGAAAATGACTCTAACATGTGGTTTGGGTGGTAGAAATCGCGAGTATTGGATAGAGAAGTTGTGGGTTGAGATAGGATATTGTTTCTACAGTTTGGCATGGGAGTGGTAAATTAAAAACAGGGTTAGTTTACCAACCTTGCCTATCTCAACCCGGTACATAACCACAACCTGAATCCTTTTGTTTTCTACAAGATCCTTTTACAAAACCTACCGTTCAGTCACACCACCTTTCCTGACGTTATCAACGGGGTGGGAATTCAGAGTACTCATGACTAACTTGATTTTGAATGTTTTAGTTCAACATACATTTACAAATTAAGAAAACTACGAAGACAGTAACCGCAAGATTACCTGCCAAATGGCGTGACATTTCCGATTCTACTTCGAAGTTCTTTTACCATTGCATAAATATTAAAGGCAAATATGAAACTTTGTGCTATTCGTGTCCTCTAGGAAAATCTCAACTCAATGACTTATTGACTCTAGTCTATACTGTGTGCCCTTGACACTGGGGTGCTCTGGTTTGAGGGTTCAAAATATACAGGGTGTCCGGAATGTTTGTTTATCCTCCAGTAGGATAAACAAATTGAAAAATTTCTCTCCAGTCCCATTCTAAACCCTAAAATAGATCATTCAGTATGAACCAACCTCAGTGGTGTAGTGTGGTTAGCGCGGTGGACCTCGCAGCCAGTCACGGAATCAATCATTTGTATGATACAAATTTCTTGACCCCGCCGGGAATCGAACCCGGGTCTCCCGCGTCGTATCCCATGATCTGATCCGTGTAGTTCATACGGGTCTCCCTCTTCTTTGTCTTCCTTCTCTCCTCCCTTCAATGATGTCCACTATCCAATTTAAATTTAAATAAGTACAAATTGATTGGGGTTGAAAGTTTGAAACCTTTCAGCTACTATCTACTTACTATGTTCGTGATGCAATGTCAACTTTTGTGAATCTGATCCATGTAGTTTATACGGGGTCTCCCTCTTCTTTGTCTTCCTTCTCGCCTCCCTTCAATGATGTCTACTATCCAATTTAAATTTACATAAGTACAAATTGATTGGGGTTGAAAGTTTGAAACCTTTCAGCTACTATCTACTTACTATGTTCGTGATGCAATGTCAACTTTTGTGCCACTGCACTTATTCTTTTGAAAACCAGCATGTTTACAGATGTATCCAATTAAATTTTTCTATGCCATAAAAAAAGACATCTACATTCCAAAGCTCTTCAGTTTTACTACTTTTCATTTCTACTTCAAGAAAATCTTTTCTTTTTCCTACATTCCAACCTACGTGTTTCAGATTACTAGAAGCCACATACACTCAGACGGAAGTCACCCAGATTCTACACAATTTGAAACAGCTCGTCACCCTAGATATAGAAAACGAACTTATCAATGTATCCCACATCAACTGTCTCCTACTCAAACAGTTGTTCAGTCAGGCTGAGAAATGGTGAGTAGGAAATGATCAAATGACTCTAACATGTGGTTTGGGTGGTAGAAATCGCGAGTATTGGATAGAGAAAGCCTGAAGTTGTGGTTATGTACCGGGTTGGGTTGAGACAGGATATTGTTTCTACAGTTTGGCATGGAGTGGTAAATTTACCAACCTTGCCTATCTCAACCCGGTACATAACCACAACCTGAATCCTTTTGTTTTCTACAAGATCCTTTTACAAAACCTGAACGGTAGGTTCACACCACCTTTCCTGACGTTATCAACGGGGTGGGAATTCAGAGTTCTCATGACTAACTTGATTTTGAATGTTTTAGTTCAACATACATTTACAAATTAAGAAAACTACGAAGACAGTAACCGCAAGATTACCTCATTGTGCACATATTTTTGAGTAACTAGTCCTCAGATTGACAACTTTTAACTCACAATAAGGTCTTTTTCTCTCCAACCCTTCACAGGTACCTCTATCTCAACATCGACATCTCGGAAATTCAAAACAAGCACCTGACTAGTCCTCAGATTGACAACTTCTAACTCACAATAAGGTCTTTTTCTCTCCAACCCTTCACAGGTACCTCTATCTCAACATCGACATCTCGGAAATTCAAAACAAGCACCTCCTCGACATCGTCCGATCCCTGGACGACGCCAGCGCTCCAAACGACTCTTCCGTGAACCTCATGACCGCTCTGAAACCCACCAAGCTGCAACCGCTTGAACAGATCAGCGTTGAGAAGATCAGCGCGGTGCTGAAAACGGAAATCGAGAAGCTCAAAACAACAAATGAAACATTGAGCTAAGTGAAGAAATTCAGACAGGACGTTCTGTGGTATTCTTACATGACCTGGAAAGGAGAAATTTAAATTGTATTTTTACTGTAGATACTGTAGATAAGTACACATTTTTACTGTAGATAAGTATACAAAAAAACACATAATCTATGTATAGTACAACGTCGTAAATATAAATATGAATAGTAGCCAGTGAAGATTACCTGAGTAGATATAATCCAGTATGTTACTCATATGATGATGGTAACCCTCATTCAGAATAATGATCGGATGTTTGCATGGATTCTCCTGAAAATCAAATCAAAATCAATCAAATCACAAATCATTTCTGGCAAACCAGATTCTTAACATAATTTTTGTGGGGAGCACAGCTTTATCCCAGTTTCACCTATCTTGCTCCATATTTTCGGTGTCCACTCCATAGTAAAAAAGCAAAAATGAAGCCAGAGGGGCCCACGCAAAAAGCTACGCGGGCTCCAAATGGTCTGACGGGCTACATATGTGGCCCGCGATAGTTGGAATCGCTAGCCTGAACTACGAGTTGACAGAGACCTTTTTTTTACCATTAGCAAGGATTTGAAAAATTGTATTTTTACTGTAGACAAGTACCTACACATTTTTACTGTAGATAAGTACACAAAAAACACATAATCTATGTATAATATTCTATGTATAGTACAACGTCGTAAATATAAATATGAATAGTAGCCAGTGAAGATTACCTGAGTATATATAATCCAGTATGTTACTCATATGATGATGGTAACCCTCATTCAGAATAATGATGGGATGTTTGCATGGATTCTCCTGAAAATCAAATCACAAATCATTTGTGGCAAACCAGATTCTTAACATAATTTTTGTGGGGAGCACAGCTTTATCCCATTTTCACCTATCTTGCTCCATATTTTCGGTGTCCACTCCATAGTAAAAAAGCAAAAATGAAGCCCGAGAGGCCCACGCAAAAAGCTACGCGGGCTACAAATGGTCTGACGGGCTACATATGTGGCCCGCGATAGTTGGAATCGCTAGCCTGAACTACGAGTTGACAGAGAACTTTTTTTTACCATTAGCAAGGATTTGAACCAAGGACTGGCAGCACACAGGACCAGCTTGTGAGCGTACAACCGCTGTCCATCACACACTAGGGTGACGTCTACCAGATCTTCCTGGGCCCACGCAAAAAGCTACGCGGGCCACAAATGGTCTGACGGGCTACTTATGTGGGCCGCGATAGTTGGAATCGCTAGCCTGAACTTGGAGTTGACAGAGAACTTTTTTTTACCATTAGCAAGGATTTAAACCAAGGACTGGCAGCACACAGGACCAGCTTGTGAGCGTACAACCGCTGTCCATCACACACTAGGGTGACGTCTACCAGATCTTCCTGCTGTCTGAGGTGAGCGAATGTTTGCGCCAGACTAGACTGGAAGTTAGCCCATTTGAGCTCCAGAAGCTGATCACTGGGAGGCAGGGGAGATACTGAAAAGTAGGAGTCATAGGGCATAAAGGGGTTAATAAATAAAACTGATTCTATTGTTTTTTTCCTTTTTTTTGAAGAGGTTTGATAGAGGGAACTGTAACTGCTTAGGTCTTATCGTCAAGAAATCGAAGAGAGAAGGAAGACAGGATAGGAGAAAACCAGCCTTTCCGAGAACGAACATTATCCGTTGAGGATAAAATTCGCTTCGGGGGGAAATCGAACCCACGGCCTAGCGCTTACAAGGCAGACGCGCTACCAACCAAGCTCGCAATGATTCCACTTTAATGTACCCACGCGCAGATTGTCGATCTCATCAGGTACCTTGTTACCTTTATACCTGACACTGGTGAAGAAGAAGATGCTCAAGAGACCAGGGGCCCAGTCCTGGATAAAATGGTGTTGTAGTTCACTAAGCTACATTAGAATATAGAATTAGAATTAATAGAATATCTATACAACAAAGTACTCTTAAACTCCTAAACATTATGTTCCTGAAAGTATCTAAGAGTGGATTTCACCAATATATTTTCAGCCCCTAGAAAATCTGCTTATCTGTTAATTATTTACATTTAATTTGTACAGGCTTAACAGGAACAACAGGTCTATTAATATTAAGCTAACAGGCTATGTTAGGGGGTACTGTAATTGGTAAAGTATGAAAAAAGCACATTACTTACTTGGAAATGGTCAGTCCACTATGATGTCTGCGAAATCCTGAGCCATGACAGCTTTGATATCCCTTTCTGTGACTGTCTTGACTAGGTACCTACCTACTATAATATATGGACATTCCTGCACTGCTAAATTAAATAAAATTAAATTATCAGTTCACTGGAGTCACTGGACATTCTATTAAGTAGGTGGGTAAAATTATTACCCTACGAAACGTGAGCACTTCTAAGTACAAGGAACAATAAAAACCGTTGAATATTAGAAAAATAATAAAATAAATGAACTTATCTACTTATCAGTTTTGTTATCACAAGGCACGTGCAATCGTGCAAATCACAAAACCGGAGTGGGAGGACTGAAGAGGAAAGGGGGGATAGGACTTTCTAATTTCAGACCCGGAGCGGAAAATGGCGGCTCATGAGGAAAAAAAATGTTTGCAGTTTGGTAGTTTTGTAACAACTGACAAAGGACAGGGCTTACCCATACCCATAAACGAAGAATATAGGGGCTGGGCTTACCAATATTTTACATCGACCGAAGTGCGTAAAAAAAAGCGCAAGGTCGTAGGTTTTCCGCCCGGGGAAACTTTATCCTAAATAGCTAATTTTCGTTCTCGGAACGGCAGACTTTTTTTTTCATCCTGTCCTCCTTCTCAATAGATCAGTTGCGCTTGCTTGGGTGTTGTTACAAAGTCATATAGAGTAGGAAAAATGAGGAACAACCGAATTTTTCTTTTCTTCCAGGACTTCTAGATACCGAGATAAATTGATTTAAAAAATACCGGTAAATCGTGAATTTTGACGTCACGGTATACGCTCCAGTAGGCGATGATGACGTCAAATACAGGTACCTACGCAAATATTAGGAACAGAATATTAATAATCAAATAAAGTAGACTTTGTAAGTCAATCGTAGGTAATTAAATGTCTTTTATTATTATTATTTTTTTTTTTTTTAAGTTCTAAGTGGCATTTTCGTGAAAGGATATCACATGGCGGCGCAGGTACAGCTTGTTCTTGAAACATTTCTGACAGAGAGGGCAGAAAACAGAATTAATAATCAAATAAAGTAGACTTTGTAAGTCAATCGTAGGTAATTAAATGTCTTTTATTTTTTTTTTAAGTTCTAAGTGGCATTTTCGTGGAAGGATATCACATGGCGGCGCAGGTACAGCTTGTTCTTGAAACATTTCTGACAGAGAGGGCAGAACAGAATGCCCGGCAAATGAATGAGGCGGATATGTTGCTTCAAATTAGAGGAGTTGGAATAGTGTTTGCCGCAGATCTTACAGTAACGCGCGTCCAGAGAATGGAGGGGTTTGGAGGCTCCTGGGACGGAACGATAGGAAGGGGTGTCTGAAAGCAGAAGTATAGGAAAATGAGCGAGAATAGAGCGATTTGCGGAAATGAGCCAGACTAGAGCGATTTGCGGAAATGAGCGAGAATAGAGCGATTTGTGGAAATGAGCGAGAATAGAGCGATTTGAGGAAATGAGCGAGAATAAAGCGATTGATATTTGCGAGCACGGGTATAGGTACCTACCTAAATATTAGGAACAGAATTAATAATTAAATAAAGTAGACTTTGTAAGTCAATTGTAAATAAAATTCTTACATGGTTTTTTTTATTTTCATTTTATTTTTTTAGTTCTAAGTGGCATTTTCGTGAAAGGATATCACATGGCGGCGCAGGTACAGCTTGTTCTTGAAACATTTCTGACAGAGAGGGCAGAACAGAATGCCCGGCAAATGAATGAGGCGGATATGTTGCTTCAAATTAGAGGAGTTGGAATAGTGTTTGCCGCAGATCTTACAGTAACGCGCGTCCAGAGAGTGGAGGGGTTTGGAGCCTCCTGGGACGGAACGATAGGAAGGGGTGTCTGAAAGCAGAAGTATAGGGAAATGAGCGAGAATAGAGCGATTTGCGGAAATGAGCGAGAATAGAACGATTTGCGGAAATGAGTGAGAATAGAACGATTTGCGGAAATGAGCCAGACTAGAGCGATTTGCGGAAATGAGCGAGAATAAAGCGATTTGCGGAAATGAGCGAGAATAGAGCGATTGATATTTGCGAGCACGGGTATTTTTTTGGCAAGAAATCCTTTTTGCGTCCATGTACCTAAATCAAAAATGTTATTCAGAGCCTTTTGGTTTGGTCATTATTCAGGTACCTACCAAAGTTCGCTGTTTTGGACGTGTTAAAGATTTTTTTTTTTTTTTTTTTTTTTTTTAAATGGAAACAGTGTTTTTGGCAAGAAATCCTTTTTGCGTTCATGTACCTAAATCAAAAATGTTATTCAGAGCCTTTTGGTTCGGTCATTATTCAGGTACTTACCAAAGTTCGCTGTTTCGGACGTGTTAAAGATATTTTTTTTTTTTTAATGCAATATCATCGAGGACTTGAGGTAAAACCATCCTTTATTCTTCATTGCTCATTCCCTTAAGAATTGATGAGTTAGTTACACAACGGGCATGTATTCTAAATTACCTTCTTACCGTGTTGTGAAGGTAGGTAAGGGACAACACTCAAATCAGGAGGTGGTTTCAAGTTAAAACATTCGGAGGTCGAATAGCGAGCTGGGTTGTCCACATAATCTGTGAAAGAAGGAGAACACGTTGTTGTTTTCAAATGCTCGGAGTTGACAATTGGGTCATTTTCCCTAAGAGAAGAAGGTAGACATACCTTCTCTACTCGCATTGTAAACGGAGGGACCAGGTTCGATGCTCGGATGGGAGTTACTGTTTCTGACGGTTTGAATTTCCTTCAGTCTACCTGTGATGTTCATGAGATCTGGAATATAACACAAAGTTTCACTTTATTGGTTTTGTAAATGCAGTTTCTTTGTGTTATTATGTCACGACTTTGGTGCTCACTGCAGCATTGTAGGATTTTTCCAATATCTCAAATTTGAAGAAACTGAGGGTTAGGCAAGTCTGGCACCGGACCACTCAGTTAAGCTTCTACGAATCTACGGGATAGGATCGTTCTAAACAGCGTCCTGAATAGGGATAAGTAAATAAGTATATCACACGTGTGATGTTATTGTCAATCAATCTTCATCAATCACTGTCTATCTGAAATATATCTTTTTTTTATGAGTAACACAACAGGCATATGTGTTCTAAATTACCTTCTTACCGTGTTGTGAAGGTAGGTAAGGGACAACACTCAAATCAGGAGGTGGTTTCAAGTTAAAATATTCGGAGGTCGAATAGCGAGCTGGGTTGTCCACATAATCTGTGAAAGAAGGAGAAATCGTTGTTGTTTTCAAATGCTCGGAGTTGACTATTGGGTCATTTTCCCTAAGAGAAGAAGGTTAGACATACCTTCTCTACTCGCATTGTAAACGGAGGGACCAGGTTCGATGCTCGGATAGGAGTTACTGTTTCTGACGGGTTGAATTTCCTTCAGTCTCCCTGTGATGTTCATGAGATCTGGAATATAACACAAAGTTTCACTTTATTGGTTTTGGCAATCTCTGATTGGTTGGTTGATTTAGAGAGCAGAGGGACAGGATAGGAGGAAGTCAGTCGTTCCGAGAACGAACCGTATCTGTTTAGGATAAAGTTCACCCCGGGGGAGGAATCGAACCCGAAACCTAGCGCTTACAAGGCAGGTACTAATCTCTTCACTCTTTACAGTTTCCTCCATCAAACCTCTAAAAATCCATTCACCTAAAAAAAAATCCATCCTAAAAAATCCATCACATATTTTTGTATACAGGGTGGTTCGTGATTTGCGAACCACGCTTATATCTCAGAAACGGCTGGGAATTAAGGAATGAAATAAACGGCATCAAAACGACAGGATAGGAGAAAGCCAGCCGTTCCGAGAGCGAAGCTTGTCTGTTTAGAATAAAGTTCGCCCCGGGCGGGAATCGAACCCGCGACCTAGCACTTACAAGGCAGACGCGTTACCAATCAAGTTAACTAAGCTAGCAAGTCTAGTCTCACCTCTAACATGGCATAGGGCAGTTGTTCAGGACTGGTTTCAAAATCTTGACTGGGAGGACGAAATTTCTTAACTTCAACAGAACTATCACTATTTTCAGCCAGTCCATTGATTTCAGAACTCAGCTTGTGTTTTTCTCTAGCAGTTGGACTAGTACTGTTGGAGTCAAACGCCATAGCCCTGTCGATCTGAAAGGGGGAAGGACGAGAGTGTTAATGCTGAAGGCAGATGAATTTACTGACCACAATTCGGACAATTTTTTTTTCTTATCGTCCAAAATGCAATATCATCGAGGACTTGAGGTAAAACCATCCTTTATTCTTCATTGCTCATTCCCTTAAGAATTGATGGGTTACACAACGGGCATGTGTTCTAAATTAGGTACCTTCTTACCGTGTTGTGAAGGTAGGTAAGGGACAACACTCAAATCAGGAGGTGGTTTCAAGTTGAAATATTCGGAAGTCGAATAGCGAGCTGGGTTGTCCACATAATCTGTGAAAGAAGGAGAAATCGTTGTTGTTTTCAAATGCTCGGAGTTGACTATTGGGTCATTTTCCCTAAGAGAAGAAGGTAGACATACTAGAGATGGATACGAGTGAATACTTTACTCATTAAACTACGGATCGTCACAATATCCGTACGATCCGGATCTCAACAAGAAATACTCGATTACTGAAAAAAAGTAGGTATCCGTGAGTAAAAAAGTAATCATGACCCAGTTAGCACGCAAGCTTACATCCAGGGGCTTGATTTTGACAGGATTTCTAAGTCTAACGTCTTAAACTTAAATCCAGTCCGAATCCAACCTCAGAGATCCAACCCGTTCTTTAAAATGAATTATCAACCGCACATCCAACTGGATGTCAAGGCCGGATATGGGCTTATTTTCAATGACAATCATCCAGCGAAATTATCACTCGCGATTCAAGTTTAGATCCAGCCAGACTTGACTTGCAAGTGTGTATCCAGCCTTTATCCAGCCCTCAGATATCCAGTCACACGTGATGTCAGCGCATGCGCAGAAAGACTAAAAAAGATCTGTTCCCAGCATCGACAACTATGTTTCCAAATGTCTGATGATATAAAATACTATATGTTGCTGGAATACTTCATTTCAGGGTTTTAAAATTTGGCCCAACTTTAGGTCTCATTATCTCAATTTGAAGAAACTGAGGGTTAGGCAAGTCTGGCACCGGACCACTCAGTTAAGCTTCTACGAATCTACTGGATAGGATCGTTCTAAACAGCGTCCTGAATATGGATAAGTAAATAAGTATATCACACGTGTGATGTTATTGTCAATCAATCTTCATCAATCACTGTCTATCTGAAATATATCTTTTTTTTTATCTTATCTTCTATCTCGGTATGTTTGTAAAAGGTATCGACATATTGTATATGCAGTAGATACATATCTCATTCATATACCATTGTATTTACAAAGAGTAAGTACGAGATATGTGAATATTAGTAGATTCATTTTCTCCCAGAGGAATGTACAATGTACATTGAGTACCATTTACAGGAAAGGAAAAGAGAGAGAGAGAGAGAGAGAGAGAGAGAGAGAGAGAGAGAGAGAGAGAGAGAGAGAGAGAGAGAGAGA
>NW_007377795.1:151318-162669 GCF_000475195.1 Diaphorina citri | reverse complement strand
AGCGATGACGTCACATCAAATGTCCCGAGCAAAGCTCCCTTGCAGGCAACGCATTATTGTGTTTGTGCGCATACGTTTCTGCGCAGTTCTAGGATCGTTCTAAACAGCGTCCTGAATAGGGATAAGTATATCACACGTGTGATGTTATTGTCAATCAATCTTCATCAATCACTGTCTAACTGAAATATATCTTTTTTTTTTATCTTATCTTCCATCTCGGTATGTTTGTAATAGGTATCGACATATTGTATATGCAGTAGATACATCTCATTCATATACCATTGTATTTACAAAGAGTAAGTACGAGATACGTGAATATTAGTAGATTCATTTTCTCCCAGAGGAATATACAATGTACATTGAGTACCATTTACGGGGAGGGAAAAGAGAGAGAGAGAGAGAGAGAGAGAGAGAGAGAGAGAGAGAGAGAGAGAGAGAGAGAGAGAGAGAGAGTTATTGGACACAATGAAGTGTCATTGGGATCAAGCACCTAACCTGTTACTTACTTACTTGTCAATACAAATGGTTTTATGTTGGAGTGACAGGGGTGTAAAATCCATTTCCAACAAATGATATTAACTTAGGAATTGGACCAATGTCCTTCAGTTTTCAGGACCACTGAGTTTTCACAAGGTACTTCAACATTTTCTACATTTTTTTTTTTTTTTAAATCAATTCTTCTTCCTTTCAGGTGATAACATGAGTGAGGATGATGACAAAAGTCAGTCTAAGTGAAGAGGATCTGGTCCTATTCATCACTTTTCAAGAATCAAGGGTTATTCCAGAAAAAAACTCTGCAATTTAAATTTCACACTTCTCAAATGTGAAATGTAACTTTGTATTCGTAAAACATGTTGCACAACCATTGTAAAATATTGCATATTATCAGATTGCTTCATCTAAGATCAAAGTTTAATCTCTGAGAGTGACCCTATCCATTATTGTATCTAGTTCTACATGCTTGTAAAAGAGGGTGTATGTCTCTTCATATTGTACGTTTTTCTCTGTCTTAGAAATACATGTTGTACCAAACCACCTACCCAATCCCCACTGTGTGATTCACTTAAATACTTGTTCAATATTTTTGATTCTGTATAGGATTTGAAAATTTCCTTCTAGGATTTAGGTTACTTAGTCTGTGGGAGGAAAAAATAAATGAAAATAACCAAGGTGTCAAATATTTATAAGATTTATTCTTGAAAAAATAATAAGTTTTTCTTCATCAGAAAAGAAAGATTACACAGGAAACAAATTTGAAGACAAAAGATTTGAACAGGATTATAACCAAGGTGTCAAATATTTATAAGATATATTCTTGAAAAAATAATAAGTTTTTCTTCATCAGAAAAGAAAGATTACACAGGAAACAAATTTGAAGACAAAAGATTTGAACAGGATTTTAAGATGTAAGTCTCACTGCTTCAGGAGGTAAGGTGGCTGAGGTTATGTAACCTGTATGTCCTTGTGTTGTAGGAGTGGCAGGTGTCCAAGTAGAGAGTAGACATTAGACAACTATAAGAGGCAAAATTTAATAAAACACCAAAAAAGGAAAGGACTTTAAGGACCAAATTTTAAATTTTCCACTGATAACATAAAAATCACATTTGCGTAATTTTCAAAAATTCCCGGAATGCTTTCCGCTCCCGGAACTTCCTAATTTTTCCTCGTTGAATTGGAAGTAGGAGAAATTCTTCGACGCGGTAAAATTTGAAAAGATAAACAATTTTTGAAAAAGAACTAAGAAGAAAAAAGTGGAAGCTGAAATGAAAGCCCTTTTCTAGTGGTTTCCAAAGTGATAAATTGGTGATAATGCTGTAAGAACCCTCTGGGTAGCTTTAAATATGTCGAGCAAGGGTGGAGGAGCCCCAGCCATGAACGTGAGAAGTGAACTGGCAGACCTTGTGAAGAAGAAAGCTGAAATAGCCGTAAGTTTGATCTACCGATAACTAGTGGTTCAGTGAACTGTAGAAATTACTCAGCAAAAGATTACTATAACTACCCTAAAGGTTTGGTTGAGTCCAAAATTTAATAAGCAACAATTCCTAATCAAAAACAATATCAACAATTCCATCATAATCTGAGAAAACATTCAAAAGTTATCAGAGAACAAACTATCAAAGCTCTTATTGTTACCTCAGAAAATCTTACTAGGTCTTTATGTTATGACTCTTTATTTAGACTGACCTCTTCTTCTCTCACTAGGAAACATTGGCCAGTTTGGAACGACAAATCTATGCCTTTGAAGGATCATATCTAGAGGACACCCAGCTGTACGGAAATGTCAGGTTACCTGAGAACAAAATATCAAAGTTCTTATTGTTACCTCAGAAAATCTTACTAGGTCTTTATGTTATGACTCTTTATTTAAGCTGACCTCTTCTTCTCCCACTAGGAAACATTGGCCAGTTTGGAACGACAAATCTATGCCTTTGAAGGATCATATCTAGAGGACACCCAGCTGTACGGAAATGTCATTAGAGGGTGGGACAGATATCTCTCGAGCAATAAAACCAACAACACCAATATGGAAAGGAACCGTAAATTCAAAGAGGCGGAGAGATTGTTTTCCTTGTCTTCCATTACATCTTCTGCGGTGAGTCAAACTGAGTACATACTTACCTATCAACTGTTTCTCCATGAAGTTTCCTTTTATTATTGAATTTGTTGTGGTTTACTGGACTCACTTTAAAGTAGAGCTTTGATGATGTTAATAGGTACTTCCACTCATAAAATCATTCTATTTTCTTATTTAATGTTGGTCAGATTATCCAAGTATATGTCCAATAATAATAAACTTGATTTAAATTTCTATAATTTCTTTTTGATTTCAGGCTGTTAGTGGATTGATAGAATCTCAAGATAAAGGTAAGAGTTTCCTTTTATTATTGAATTTGCTGTGGTTTACTGGACTCACTTTAAATTTGAGCTTTGATGATGTTAATAGGTACTTCCACTCATAAAATCATTCTATTTTCTTATTTAATGTTGGTCAGAGTATCCAAGTATATGCCCAATAATAATAATAATAAACTTGATTTAAATTTCTATAATTTCTTTTTGATTTCAGGCTGTTAGTGGATTGATAGAATCTCAAGATAAAGGTTCAATTTTCACAAAGAATAAAAATGAAAAACCCGTGAAATTCCTAGAACAAAAAATAGGGCCATGGAAAAATAATTAAAAATGAAAAATAAAAGTGAAATTCCTGGACCAAGTACTCATACTCAGGCCCTAAAAAAACAGGGTGTTATCAAAATCAGAATAGAGAACGGGCCGTGGGAGGGGCTGCCCCCTTCCTCCTTAGTACAAGTTTAAAATTTACAGGGTGAACGAGTTCTTCGAGGTGGAACTGGTTCGGGACGCTGTGTCACGATGAGACTGGTACACGATCTGATATTCGGCACCTATCCCGAGGCGCTCCTTGATTTTTCGTCTGCAAAACAACAAACAATGGGGTCAAAATTTGACATTTAATGTTGGGCAAGAAAAAAAAAAAAAGTCAAAATGTAGGAAAAATACGAGAATAATAGTGACCCAAAAGAGGAAAAATGTGATAATAATAGCAAATAAAGAAGAAAGTACTTAAGGAGAAAAGGCACGGAAAAAAATGCAAGAATTATTTATAGGTCATGGGATTAAGGAATGAAGGAAGGAAGGAAGGAAGGAAGGAAGTAAGCGAGCAAGCAGAAGGAACGGAACATAAATAACAAGTTTATAAGTTAACTAGCCGAAACCCGTCGCTTCGCTCCGGATTTCTGCTAGTAAAACCTCAAGGCATGGCCGTTCATGTCACTCATCCATTTAGTGGTCTTGCTCGGCGTAGCTTAACAAAAACGAACCAGAAAATAGCCTATAACCTCCCAATAATAATAATAAACTTGATTTAAATTTCTATAATTTCTTTTTGATTTCAGGCTGTTAGTGGATTGATAGAATCTCAAGATAAAGGTAAGATAGAAACCTTTCAGTTATTGGACATAATGAAGTGTCATTGAGATCAAGCACCTAACCTGTTACTTACTTACTTACTTACTTGTCAATACAAATGGTTTTATGTTGGAGTGACAGGGGTGTAAAATCCATTTCCAACAAATAATATTAACTTAGGAATTGGACCAATGTCCTTCAGTTTTCAGGACCACTGAGTTTTCACAAGGTACTTTTTTTTTAATCAATTCTTCTTCCTTTCAGGTGATAACATGAGTGAGGATGATGACAAAAGTCAGTCTAAGTGAAGAGGATCTGGTCCTATTCATCACTTTTCAAGAATCAAGGGTTATTCCAGAAAAAACTCTACAATTTAAATTTTACACTTCTCAAATGTGAAATGTAACTTTGTATTCGTAAAACATGTTGCATTTGTTGCATATTGGACAACCATTGTAAAAAATCACATCAAATTGACAAATATGTTCAGTCCAAGGTGTAGAGTTGCTCTGAGGAGCAGGCCATTGCTATTTATTTTCACAGCATTCACTTAAATACCTACTTGTTTATGTTGTGGCTCAAGTTTTGGTCCACATTATTTCTTGCTCATGGCCAGGGCCACACTTGGATATTAAAATATGATTATTTACTTTGATTGGTTGATTTCATTTTTTTTTTTTTTTTTTTTTTTTCTGTTTTTAAGTTTTCTTTTTATCTAAGATAAAAGTTTATGTTGCACAACCATTGTAAAATATTGCATATTATCAGATTGCTTCATCTAAGATCAAAGTTTAATCTCTGAGAGTGACCCTATCCATTATTGTATCTAGTTCTACATGCTTGGAAAAGAGGGTGTTTGTCTCTTCATATTGTACCTACATTTTTCTCTGTCTTAGAAATACATGTTGTACCAAACCACCTACCCAATCTCCACTGTGTGATTCACTTAAATACTTGTTCAATATTTTTGATTCTGTATAGGATTTGAAAATTTCCTTCTCGGATTTAGGTTTACTTAGGTTGTGGGAGGAAAAAATAAATGAAATGAAAAGAATCAAGGTGTCAAATATTTATAAGATTTATTCTTGAAAAAATAATAAGTTTTTCTTCATCAGAAAAGAAAGATTACACTACACAGGAAACAAATTTGAAGACAAAAGATTTGAACAGGATTTTTTTTTTCTTTCTAACAACAAGATAGAAAAGAAAGTTCATAGTGTGTGTGTGTGCTGAAATTTTACGTTTTTTATTTAATGGAGGAAAGAAAAAAATAAATTGTCCATGTAAAGTACTTCAAGTTGTGTCATCCCATAAAACCAAAAGTAATATAAAAGGACTAAGTTTTTCATTTTCTGCTCTCTCTAACAACAAGATAGAAAAGAAAGTTCATAGTGTGTGTGCTGAAATTTTACGTTTTTTTATTTAATAATGGAGGATTCTCTCTCTAACAACAAGATAGAAAAGAAAGTTCATAGTGTGTGTGCTGAAATTTTACGTTTTTTTATTTAATGGAGGAAAGAAGAAAATAAATTGTCCATGTAAAGTACTTCAAGTTGTGTCATCCCATAAAACCAAAAGTAATATAAAAGGACTAAGTTTTTCATTTTCTGAACAAAGGGGAAACAAGGAACTCTTCAAAGTAACAAAGACGAACTTCTCGCGTACAAGAGTTACAATTTGATGGAAACTCTGGCCGCGGAAGCATTGTGCACTTCGTAGGGAGGGGTCACTTTGAGACCGAGAGCATTCTTGACAATCTCGCTGGAAAAAAAAGAGAGGAAGCAGAGGGAGTGAGGATTATGGGGAGAGGACTCAAGGAATGTTGAATCTTATATGTATAAAAAAAGAGGGAAAAAGAAGGGGTAGGTATTGGGAAGAAAGAGAAAGAAAGTGGAAAGCAATCCTCGTGACCGAGTGGATATCACACTAGGCTGGCATACAGGAGGTCCCGGGTTTGATTCCCGGCAGAGTCGAACTTTTTCGGCTCTGTAGTCCCTAAAGCAGTCCGCTCCTAGATCGGAAACTAAGAGCCTGTTCACACTTGTTGTGAGTTCAGTTTCATTGGATTGTCCACTTGCAATAAATTTTGTACAAGATGGCTTCAGATTAATACTACTTAAAATTTCAATCAACACAAAATTCATTTTCATTCTCAGAAAAAGAAGCCGAGTGTCGGAAGCGTCTCAGCAACCTCCTAAACGTATCTCAGAAGTGTGCAACAATGAAGCGACTCCAGCAGTGGTTCCGTGATGAAAACTACACCAGCTCCCGGGTCCAGTTAAAAAGTAACAACTCCAGTCCTTGGGTTCAAAGCAAAAAATCCCACCTAGATCTGACTAGACCAAACACTTCAGGGGTGACCAAAGCTGCCTTCAATTTTCCATCAAGGAATTGTCGACCTTGTTCCGCCCGGAATCATTTTCAGACCCCTGAGTGTAACGAGGAGAAGAGCGTTCTTATTAATGTGGTGGACTATAAGTGAAATAGGAGAGGATTGAAATAGAACAGTGCCTCATTTGGCTCTTGAATATGTATGTAGGTAGACTATGTAGCAAATGTCGGGATGATTGACCTTCAGGCTATTTTTCCTCTTGCATCCCAATATTGCCCTGCAATTAGGTATTTACATAGGTCATAGCTAGGAATATAACATTGTAATAGTTAGTACAGGGTAAATCCCGTTTATTGTATAAATAAATAAATATCATTGCTAGCTACAAAGGCAGGACAGGAGTTAAATAGGATAGTGTCTTAAAAATGGGATAAAATAGGTAGGCTCATTGCTAGCTACAAAGGCAGGACAGGAGTTAAATAGGATAGTGTCTTAAAAATGGGATAAAATAGGCTCTTGAAAATAAGATAGTGTCTTATTGATACTAGGTTGAGACTGACGTTTTTCCCTGACAAAAAAAAAAGACCTACGAGTGAAATATGAGTAGCTAAACAAATATAAGGTCTACAAGTGAAATATGAGTAGGTAGGTGACTAGGTGGTAGGTCTTAGTTTGATCACCTGGTAAAAAAATGATTTAAAAAAAAAAAAAAAAACTGCTGGGGAATGTTGATCATGAATAATCAGTTATTATTAAATCCAATGTCTTGTATACCTATATTAGTTTGAAATGTAGAAAAAATGGTGGTAGGTCTTAGTTTGATCACCTGGTAAAAAAATGATAAAAAAAAAACAACTGCTGGGGAATGTTGATCATGAATAATCAGTTATTATTAAATCCAATGTCTTGTATACCTATATTAGTTTGAAATGTAGAAAAAAAAATCTGCTTATACCCACATAGAGCCAGTGGAGAAAAAATATCTTATTTGCAATCCACTGAATGATGCACCAAAGTATACAGCCAGGGGGAAACAAATCTACTTACCCTATTGATAGAATGCCATCAGATTTTATCTGCTTATACCCACATAGAGCCAGTGGAGAAAAAATATCTCATTTGCAATCCACTGAATGATGCACCAAAGTATACAGCCAGGGGGAAACAAATCTACTTACCCTATTGATAGAATGCCATCAGATTTTGATCTAGAGGCATCCACAGTCCAAATTCCGATCTTGTCACCTTTGGCTCTAACGTTTACTACAGCACCACAGATGTCTTCACTGTAATCATCAAATGCTTCCCCAATCAGACAGAGGAGCTGTGAACATGAAATAAATGAGTAAAATTACAATGTACAAACTTTCATTTGAAACATACCTAAGTACTTACCTATCAATTGTCTGCTTTTGATTTCAATTATAAAAAACATATCTAAGTACCTATCTACTTTTGATTTTAGTTATCACCTCTAGTTTTCCTCTTCATAAGAGACAGCCATTCAACTGCCAAGGTCATCAGACTTGTAACTTTTTTTTACTATGACATCACTTTATTTTAATATTACATACTACTATTATTTGGAATTAAACTGATGGGTACTACTTTTAAATAATGAATAAAAACAACATTTGCCCCAGATTTGACAAGGGATGTCCCCCCCCCCACAGTCTTCTTCCTAGCCTTTCCCTATTTAAATAGAGTTGGTGTTTTCCCCCACATAGTACACTTACAATTTCTAACCAGAAAGCATTGAGTTCACTACTTCTTTGTTTTCTGTCTAAACTGATGAGCCATCTGCCTCCGTTCTTGTTGGTTTCATCTTCCCACATTGGTCGGATTCCAGACTTGAATAGAGAGTAATCACATCCCACACGCAAATCACTGGCTTGCTTGATATGATTGAATACACTGGAAAATTCAATCAAGTATTTTTTGCAATGTAAATTTTTAATCCATCTTAGGCGAGGGAATATTTTGGAGACTATGTGGACTTGATTTTAGATTGGTACCTTACAGAGAAGAAACCTTATGAATAACCTCTCTCTATAAGAAAACCAAGGAAGTTTAACAAACCAGGCCCTTAACTTAAATTTAAACCAGCTTCAACAGAACCTAAAAAAATAAACGAGACCTTGTTTAGACTGCTGGGGTAAAGGGACTTTTTAGTTTCATTCAAGCAGGATAATTAAGTTATATTTGGTAATTATTCAGAAGCTATGACAAAGAAAAAGAGAGCTCCCTATAGTGTTTAACCTAACCCTATATGCAATGTAAATTTTTAATCCATCTTAGGCGAGGGAATATTTTGGAGACTATGTGGACTTGATTTTAGATTGGTACCTTACAGAGAAGAAACCTCATTATGAATAACCTCTCTCTATAAGAAAACCAAGGAAGTTTAACAAACCAGGCCCTTAACTTAAATTTAAACCAGCTTCAACAGAACCTAAAAAAATAAACGAGACCTTGTTTAGACTGCTGGGGTAAAGGGACTTTTTAGTTTCATTCAAGGAGACCTTGTTTAGACTGCTGGAGTAAAGGGACTTTTTAGTTTCATTCATGCAGGATAAACAAGTTATATTTGGTAATTATTCAGAAGCTATGACAAAGAAAAAGAGAGCTCCCTATAGTGTTTAACCTAATCCTATAATAAGACTGGTCACTGCTCATTTGTGACAGCTCCTTTTCAATGTCAATGCTTCTGAAGTAGCTTCTATTCTTTCAAACTCACCACCAGAAGTCTTCAACAGTGGAGAAGCTGGTAATTTCACGCTGGTTTTCTTCCCATCCTTTGTTCTTGTCATTTTCAAAGTACCACAGAGTCCATTTGTTGTGCAGAGGGTGTTTGATCATCAACTCAGATTCCACTTCGGGAGTTGTGACAGCAGTGGTTGTTGTGTTTTCTTGAGGTTGCTGCTCTTTCTCCTACAAATGAAAAAGAGTTATCATGATAAGAGATGATTCATTGATCATTTTCCTTTTCCTACTGCATTCCCCTTCTTCTTCTACCTACTTCATGCTATTGTTGTTCATACATGACACTTTGGTGGATAGAACTGATAAAATGTGTTTCATGAACCTAGTGTGCACTGCACTGTGTTAATCTATCAGTTTCACAAGACCCCAATTTCATGTTTCATTCAAAACAAGTACATTTCTCCAGTGTGCACTTTCAGAATTTTGGCCAGAATTATGAAATGATGAGAATACTCCTTTCTACGAATCTATCCCACAAGCTTGCGTAGGTTACCACTTCAATGCCTGACTGTACAAACAAACAAGCCAAGCATATCCTATCCTACTAAATAATCACAATCTGTCCTGAAATACCCCGCAAGATTCCTCTCCCTGAAAATGTGCTCCATAATTAACGTGGCCATTGACACCCAATCAAATTGGAAAATCAATTAAATTGATTCGGATCAAAATGATTCTCAAGGGGGTGACAAAGGGGTTTGGCGATAATATCCAAAAAATGGAGGAGTGGGGGGTAGTTCCCGTCCCCCCCGTCCCAAAACCGACTTCGCACTTCGCTTTTTACTCCACGAAACTTCGCCAATTCAGTAAAAAATGAGGAGTAGGGAGTGCGGAGTAGGTCTTGGAATAGGTCCCACCGATCTCTATTCTATTTGTTGCTTATCCTTTCATATCCTTTAATAAGAAAAGTAATGTATCTAACTCGTTTCTTTTTATTAAATCCAATTTTCATAAAGAATAAAAATGAAAAACCCGTGAAATTCCTAGAACATAAAATAGGGCCATCAAGAAATAAATAAAAGTGAAATTCCTGAACCAAGTACTCATACTCAGGCCCTAAAAAACAGGGTGTTATCAAAATCAGAATAGAGAACGGGCCGTGGGAGGGGCTGCCCCCTTCCTCCTTAGTACAAGTTTAAAATTTACTTGTAATGCAAGGGAGTAGGACCTATTCTACAAAGTACTTCTAATACTGTATTTCTCACTGATTTTTTTTTTCCTTTTAAGGAATAAAAAGTTGCTTTGTGGAATAAATTCGAGGAGACACTCGACAGTGAGATAAGATAAAGGTAGCTCTGACTAATGTTCAAAGATGAATCACTCAAATCAAATAAAATGGATTTTCTTGTAGTAGCTGTGAAGCTAAAGATATTGATCTGTTGGAAATGTACAAAGTCTCACTATTGGAGGGGAAACGCATTTCGAGGGGAGGATAATGATGATGACGAATTAACCCAAACACGTCCATGTCCCAGAAAAAAGGGTTCTGAAGCCAGCCGAAAAGTACTACCTACATGTACTTAGTGGAACTTGAAAAGATTGTTGTAAAAAGAAAGCAAGCAATAAATCTATTATTATTATTATTATTATTGATTATTATTATACGCTTGGAGGTAGTACCTAAAACACGTAGTACCTATGCTTGTTGACGCTAGGTGTGGGTTCGATTCCCCCCGGGATTTTATCCATTGAATGGATTAAGTTGCGGTCCTCGATTTCCGGACGAAAAGACTCCGTCGGCATCGGGTATTCCCTCTATCAACACCTCTCAAAAAAAAAAAAAAAATAATATAAAAAAATGTTGCTTCAAGACGAAACGACCTAATGTCCGTAGATAACACTACGCTCCATAAAAGGGGGAAAATTTTATTTCCAGGCAAATGATCCCAAGGTACAGGGATACGTTCTGAAACCAATTCACAAAATTGCATTGACACATTTGAAAAAAAAGAAAAAAAAAAAAAAAAAAAAAAAAAAAAAAAAAACGAGAGAAAAAGAAACGAAGACACGAATGGATTCAGTCTCTCCCTTTGCTTTGCGACAAACTCCTCATCAGTCATGCCATCATCATTACCGAGTATAATCATCAATCACATCATCAAGACAGAGAGAAATAGCAGATGAGTCATTTTTGAAAAAAAAAAAAAAAAAAAACACCATTCAGTCCTAATGATGATGCATACCCCTTTAGACCAAATTTCAATGATGATGGATGGACTATTTTTTTCTGATGTTTACATTAAGGTTTCCAAGGGGTAGTAGTAGTAGTTGGAGTAGTAGTAGTAGGTAGAACCTATAGTACAGTTGTAGTAGTAGTAGTAGCAGGTAA
>NW_007377795.1:146694-150276 GCF_000475195.1 Diaphorina citri | reverse complement strand
CCTGCTGAACCGCTCTTCCGATCTTACCGATAACTAGTGATTCAGGGAACTGAAGAAATCACTATAGCTACCCCAAAACTTTGTTTAAGTCCAAAATTTAATAAGCAACAATGGGGCTCAACCAAATGACAATTTTTTTCGAGATAGAGTCCTATTCCGATGTAAAAGTACCCAAAAAGTGCATCTTGAGATAAGCCATGTGAACTGAACTCTTCAGCTGCAAGCCTGGCACGGTCCTCGTGGAAATCAAAAGTATAAACATGTCCTAATTTCTGAACAGCTCTGGCCAATGAGTGTGTGAGTGGTAGTTCCCGTCCCCCCGTCCCAAAACCGACTCCGCACTTCGCTTTTTACTCCACGAAACTTCGCCAATTCAGTAAAAAATGAGGAGTAGGGAGTGCGGAGTAGGTCTTGGAATAGGTCCCTCAGTTCTAGTTGCATTAATATTACACTAATATCAGGTGTGTAAATAATCTGTGTTCTATGGGGAAGTGTTTGTGTCCAGAGTTCAGGTGTGGGATACAAAATGTAACCCCACCCACGGGATAGCTGAGTCTTGCTTCCGTACTTGGCTCCAATCAATTCTTTCACTTTCAGAGCCCCATAAGATGTTTGGAAAATGTTTTCAACTTCAACACCATGCTTATTTTTAATTGTGTCTTTAATGGGGAGAGCAAACACTTGAAATGGACTCAGGTATAAAATAATGGTGTCACCTTCTTCTACTGTAGATTTAAACTGACTGAACATTTTAAAAGAAACGTTTACACTATCAATGAGATAGATACATGAGGCAGAGGCAAACCAACCCTTGTTAATCAGATGAATACTACTTCAACACTTCCAAAGGATTTTTTAACAAACCTGTAGAGTTTCTGGAGAATATCTTTAATGGGAAGAGCAAACACTTGAAACGGACTCAGGTATAAAATAATAGTGTCACCCTCTTCTACTGTAGATTTAAACTGACTGAACATTTTAAAAGAAACGTTTATACTAGCAATGAGATAGATACATGGGGCGAACCAACCCTTGTTAATCAGATGAATACTACTTCAACACTTCCAAAGGATTTTTTAACAAACCTGTAGTTTCTGGAGAATATCGATATTTTAATAAGTGTACTTTTTGATCAAGTACATGGCACATAACAAGTAGAGAGTAGACATTAGACAACTAGTCAACTAAGAGGCAAAATTTAACAAAACACCAAAAAAGGAAAGGACTTTAAGGACCAAATTTTAAATTTTCCACTGATAACATAAAAATCACATTTGCGTAATTTTCAAAAATTCCCGGGATGCTTTCCGCTCCCGGAACTTCCTAATTTTTCCTCGTTGATTTCAAGGAAGTAGGAGAAATTCTTCGACGCGGTAAAATTTGAAAAGATAAACAATTTTTGAAAAAGAACAGAAGAAAAAAGTGGAAGCTGAAATGAAAGCCCTTTTCTAGTAGTTTCCAAAGTGATAAATTGGTGATAATGCTGTAAGAACCCTCTGGGTAGCTTTAAATATGTCGAGCAAGGGTGGAGGAGCCCAACCAACCCTTGTTAATCAGATGAATACTACTTCAACACTTCCAAAGGATTTTTTAACAAACCTGTAGAGTTTCTGGAGAATGTCGATATTTTAATAAGTGTACTTTTTGATCAAGTACATGGCACATAAAAAGTAGAGAGTAGACATTAGACAACTAAGCCAAGAGGCAAAATTTAATAAAACACCAAAAAAGGAAAGGACTTTTGGTAAATTTTCCACTGATAAGTCTGATAACATAAAAAATTAAAAATCACATTTGCGTAATTTTCAAAAATTCCCGGGATGCTTTCCGCTCCCGGAACTTCCTAATTTTTCCTCGTTGAATTTCAAGGAAGGAGAAATTCTTCGACGCGGTAAAATTTGAAAAGATAAACAATTTTTGAAAAAGAACTAGAAGAAAAAAGTGGAAGCTGAAATGAAAGCCCTCTTTAGTAGTTTCCAAAGTGATAAATTGGTGATAATGCTGTAAGAACCCTCTGGGTAGCTTTAAATATGTCGAGCAAGGGTGGAGGAGCCCGTTTCGTAGCAATCAGATGAGCGGTTTGGCCAGGCATAAAGTTCGAACACACACACTAACATTCATTTTTATATATTAGATAAATTACTCGTACAACCATATATAGGAAATGTAAAAAAAAGCCACTCTTTTATTTCTCTCAATAAAAAGGCCAACCAAACAACATAAAACCAAACCTAGACAAACCTCCACGAGTACAATTCATTCACAATCTGAAACACACGAACCCCAACACCCTAAACACGCAAATTTTCGCCAAGTCAATTATTCCGAACGAAAGCTTGTATGTATGGTCCTCAAATAAAAAATCCGAGAAAACCAAACTAGTCGAGTAAACAAGAAAATTTTGACAAGTCAAATGTTCGCAACGAAGAACAACTAAGCTGCATGGTCCTCAAAAAAAAAAAAAAACATCAACAAAAACCACAGTCGAGAGAAAAAACAACGCCAAATTCTCCCCCCGCGGTCATGACGCTCGCCCGCGTCAAATGCACCCTCTTCCGCGCATGCGCCCGAGTGTCCCTCTGTAAGGCGGCCGTGTGTCAATTCCTTCGCGTCAAGAACGGAGAAATCCCGCCCCTCCTATTGGCCGCTTTCGGAGCTCTCCTCGCGGCGTTGATTCTGTTCCTCCTCTATCTCGTGTATGTTTACTACGTCAACTGTTATCGTGGCGGAGGGGCGGGTGAGGGGAAGGGAGATTCGGGGGAATGGGTGCCCCCACTCCCGCCGCCACTGTACAGGAGCAGTGTCAAGGTAGAACAGTGCCCGGAGGAGGGGCTCATCGGGGGACTGTTTGGAGGGACTTACGCGGTGCCGCAGAGTCCGGAAGGTAAGTGTTGATCGGTAGTCCGCAAAGCAGGCAACCTCCGTGGCCGAGTGGGGATCACACTAGGCTTGCAAGCAGGAGGCCCGGGTTCGATTGCCGGTGGGGCCGAAGTTTTTTCGGTTCTGTGCTTGGAGTTCGGGGTGCACTCAGCCTCGTGAGGACAATTGAGTAGCGATCAGTGGCGGCATTACCAGTGTAAAAATATTATTGAAATATGGAAGTCCCTAAAGCAGTCCGCTCCTAGATCGGAAACTAAGAGCCTGTTCACACTTGTTGTGAGTTCAGTTTCATAATTTAAGGCTATCTACTGAGGACATGATTTAAACTGGTATCATTGGATTTATGGTGTAGACATAGACTGAGATGTTCATTCACATCTGCAACTTTCATTTGAAACATACCTAAGTACTTATCTATCAATTGTCTGCTTTTGATTTCAATTATAAAAACATATCTAAGTACCTATCTACTTTTGATTTTAGTTATCACCTCTAAGTAGTTTTCCTCTTCATAAGAGACAGCCATTCAACTGCCAAGGTCATCAGACTTATAACTTTTTTTTACTATGACATCACTTAATTTTAATATTACATACTAGGTACTATTATTTGGAATTAAACTGATGGGTACTACTTCCAAATATTGAATAAAAACATTTGCCCCAGATTTGACAAGGGATGTCCTTCCCCCCCCCCCCCACA
>NW_007377795.1:128355-146417 GCF_000475195.1 Diaphorina citri | reverse complement strand
AAGTTATATTTGGTAATTATTCAGAAGCTATGACAAAGAAAAAGAGAGCTCCCTATAGTGTTTAACCTAACCCTATAATAAGACTGGTCACCGCTCATTTGTGACAGCTCCTTTTCATTGTCAATGCTTCTGAAGTACCTTCTATTCTTTCAAACTCACCACCAGAAGTCTTCAACAGTGGAGAAGCTGGTAATTTCACGCTGGTTCTCTTCCCATCCTTTGTTCTTGTCATTTTCAAAGTACCACAGAGTCCATTTGTTGTGCAGAGGGTGTTTGATCATCAACTCAGATTCCACTTCGGGAGTTGTGACAGCAGTGGTTGTTGTGTTTTCTTGAGGTTGCTGCTCTTTCTCCTACAAATGAAAAAGAGTTATCATGATAAGAGATGATTCATTGATCATTTTCCTTTTCCTACTTCATTCCTCTTTTTCTTCTTCTACCTACTTCATACTAATGTTGTTCATACATGACACTTTGGTGGATAGAACTGGTAAAATGTGTTTCATGAACCTAGTGTGCACTGCACTGTGTTAATCTATCAGTTTTACAAGACCCCAATTTCATGTTTCATTCAACACAAGTACATTTCTCCAGTGTGCACTTTCAGAATTTTGGCCAGAATTATGAAATGATGACTTCAAATTACTGAATACTCCTTCACCATATTTTTTTGTAATGCAAGGGAGTAGGACCTATTCTACAAAGTACTTCTAATACTGTATTTCTCACTGATTTTTTTTTTCCTTTTAAGGAATAAAAAGTTGCTTTGTGGAATAAATTCGAGGAGACACTCGACAGTGAGATAAGATATAGGTAGCTCTGACTAATGTTCAAAGATGAATCACTCAAATCAAATAAAATGGATTTTCTTGTAGTGATGTGAAGCTAAAGATGTTGAACATTGACCCCAAGACATCTTTTCTTCTGTCAAGTTAGCAATTAATTTGACTATACCGTAAGCCATTTCTAGAAATGGTAATGTGAGACGTGAGTTCAGCGGCAACCTAATATAGGAGGGTACTCGATCCTATCAAACCTGTGCGCCAAGATAACCTTAAAAAGTACGCCCGATCCCAAATTTCTTTCGCCTAAAAGATCCGTCTGCGCAGCCATAAGATATTGAACATTGACCCCAAGACATCTTAAAGAAATCTTCTGTCAAGTTAGCAATTAATTTAACTATACCGTAAGCCATTTCTAGAAATGGTAATGTGAGACGTGAGTTCAGCGGCAACCTAATATAGGAGGGTACTCCTAACTCCTATCAAACCTGTGCGCCAAGATAACCTTAAAAAGTACGCCCGATCCCAAATTTCTTTCGCCTAAAAGATCCGTCTGCGCAGCCATCTACTCCTATCAAACCTGTGCGCGAAGATAACCTTAAAAAGTACGCCCGATCCCAAATTTCTTTCGCCTAAAAGATCCGTCTGCGCAGCCATACTTACTTCAACGTCTGAACTTTTGCTAAAGTTGGCCATGGTTTCACTTCTTTTAGGAAAAACTATTGGAAACTTTCACGCAAGTGGCAGATTTTCTCGAAAAGATAAATGGAAAATGTAGCAGTTGTGAGCAATCGTATCGTATGGAGGAAACGTCTCACGAGACTGGAGAAGACAGATTTTTTTTTTAACTTATCAAAATGGCGTCAGGACTGCGCGTAAGGAATACAAAAATCGTCAGAGATAAGTGTAAATGACCAATGAGAAACAACAGTGGAAGTAAACATATCATTTCATTGGCTGATCATTTGTTGATCCGATCATATAAAAAAATCAACTGATCCTTCCTCATGCGCGTAGGAAAAACGCGGCTCTTGTTATTCGTTTGTATGAAAAATCGGGATGATTTCAGTAAAGTCTGCCGTCTTCTGTTTTGAAACACCTATCCCAGAGCCGCCTACAAAATTCTGAGAAGCTGTGCTCGAACTTTTTAAAAACTCGAGCACAGCCGGGTATTCACTATGCGCAGTGAAATCGTGTATTCACTATGCGCAACTTCGCAAGTTGGAATTTTTTTGAAGATGTAAACAAAAACACAAAACATTCGAAAAAAAAGAAAACTTTTTTTTATCAGTTCTCTCTTCCTATATTTCATTTGATTTATCAGTTTTTTAATTCAATTAGAAGTGCCCTATAATAAAATTATGACCACACTTCGGAGGAAAGCTATTACTAGGAAAATAATTCGATTTATCTTATAAAGTTCATCCTTGAAGTGAGAGGAAAATGTCTTCAAAATTTTACTCCAATGGAGAGTGTAAAAAGTTTCAACCAAATATTTTC
This sequence comes from Diaphorina citri, assembly GCF_000475195.1. Classification (NCBI taxonomy): domain Eukaryota; kingdom Metazoa; phylum Arthropoda; class Insecta; order Hemiptera; family Psyllidae; genus Diaphorina; species Diaphorina citri. The sequence goes on along the minus strand of NW_007377795.1, from coordinate 144,135 downwards.
AACAAAATCAAGTGCACATATTGTTTTAAACCAAAGGAAGAACACAGTAATGAAGCTTTGGAAAGTAACAGGGTAAGTTTTCAGTCATTCATTCATTTGAATTCGAACATAAGGTTTGTAATATTGGCACCATTTGGTTCAGAGTTCACACCCTAATTTCTCTCCTTATATGAAATATACCAAGATAATTATATGCAATTAGCAGTTGTAATTGACCATATAGGAATATTCTTGTTATTGATTTAAGGCTATCTACTGAGGACATGATTTAAACTGGTATCATTGGATTTATGGTGTAGACATAGACTGAGATGTTCATTCACATCTGTACGTTGAATGATTGGTATAAAAAATGGTTCAGTACCTACATATTGGTTTACCTACATAATAATGGCTTGGACCAGAATCTAAGTTTAAACTTTATCCAGGTTAAAATGTTTGACGTCATTTGACGTCATTTGATAAGTTGATTGGAAAGTTTGGAATAAAAATTGGCCAATCAGAAATGGGTTTTATATCTATATAAAATAAGGTTAAACTCTGATTGAGGGATCCCATTTAAAAAAAAAAAAAAAAAAAAAAAAAAATAATAATGGCTTGGACCAGAATCTAAGTTTAAACTTTATCCAGGTTAAAATGTTTGAATGAAGTCATTTGATAAGTTGATTGGAAAGTTTGGAATAAAAATTGGCCAATCAGAAATGGGTTTTATATTAATAAACCTAAAATGAGGTTAAACTCTGATTGAGGGATCCCATAAAAAAAAAAAAAAAAAAAGTTCTTATCAGACAAATAAACCCTTATCCTTGATGTACACAGGTAAATGAATGATTTATGCTTTTTTTCAGGTTACTAAAAAAGCTGTCAAATGTGGATATCTCTTTGTTGCACCATTTTCTGACTTTTCCAATCCCATCAACAAAACAAAAGTAAGCACATTTGTCAAAATGTTTGATTGAAATGCAAAACATTGAATATTTTGATATATCAAAAACCTTTCTTTCATTTGCTTTTTTGTAAATATAGTCCCATTGTTACCTGCCTATTTATTATATTAAAAATAAATCTAATTAATAATTATGTATTAATTTCCCTTTCTCTTATTTTCAGAGATGGCAAAGAAGGTGGTTTGTTCTTTATGATGATGGAGAACTTAAATATGCATTGGATGATTATGTAAGTAGATTTGAAATGCTGTTTATCATCTTTTCTTTTGTGGAAAAAAAAACAACCTAATTTAAACTTTGATTACCTATGAAATGGAATATAGCTCTTACTTTACTATCACTTGAATGTTGCTTTCCTTTTATTTCCAGCCAGAAACTGTACCTCAAGCATGCATTGACATGAACAATATCACTTGAATGTTGCTTTCCTTTTATTTCCAGCCAGAAACTGTACCTCAAGCATGCATTGACATGAACAAAGTGTTGGACGTGCAAAATGCAGAAGAAAGAACTAGTCATCCCTTTAGTATAAGTATCAATACGGGAGAGTCAATACATTACGTGAAGGCTACATGCCGGGAAGAAGCTCAATGGTGGAGTGATGTGCTCAATTCTTTCCGAGCAAGAAAGTCAAAAGCAACCGGTGTTGCTTCAAGTGAGTATTTATATTTTGGTTCACAACTCTTCTTCCCAATGCTTTGGATTTCAAGTACACAGTTTGTAACATTGAGTGAAAGGGTTTAAATTGAAAAATCATCCCTTTAGTATAAGTATCAATCTTCTTATTTTTCTTCAACTTTTCCTGTGTACAGACGGGGTCAGTGTTTTTGGTCAGCCTCTCAGTCAGTCCTAACTAGGGTGATTGCTTTGGGCTGACATTTGGTTGCAGCTACAAATTTTACAAGTGGATGTCCTTTGCATGCAACCTTTTCTATTTCTTTAGCAAGGCAAATTCAGGCTAGTATACTCCCTGTTTAAAGTCCTCCAGCCAAACTAAGCTGGTCTACTCCCTGTTTAATGTCCCCCAGCCAGACAATACAGGAGAGTATTATTATAAAATATATTATGTATTGTGTTTCAGCTCCATATAGTACAAGAATAACTAGTTCCTCGAATTCCAGTGTCTGGGAGAGTGGCGACATATTTCCCACTCGAGAGAGAGATGTGCAGGTCAACAATGCAAGCAATAACGAGAACAATATGTCTGCTGCTAATGTTCAAACCAAAAGTAAGACACTTAAACATCTTGTGTGTTTCGTTTTGGTTGAGCAACTTAGGTTGACTGATTATGAACTGAAAAACCTTACTTTGAGTACTTAGCTACTTACCTTTAGGAGTAAGAGGACCTTTTAGTCCTATGCAAGCATTTTAAATAAGCACTATTAATATTACATACTTATTATATTACTATTACTTCAGGGTTTAGGGTTTGCAAATTGAAATGTGTGCTGTAGACCAGAACTTGATTGGTGCACTACTGTGTCCTAGGTGCCAAAGACACTGTGGGTAAATTCCTTGCTGAAATTTTCATATTGATTTAATTGAAATTGGGTGTGGGATTAATATCTTTGTGTTGATTAAAAGAGTTTTCTGTCTACTCAAGTCTTAATAATTTTGTAAAGAAACCAATTTATTATCTCCTCATCCTCTCATCACCCCTCTCTATGTTACAGTTTACGTCGGTTCACCGCCAACCCGAGACAAGGTGACGACTGACGAGAAAACCCGAATCCGAAGCTCCTCCAATCGGTCCAGTCCGATGAGTCCCGACTATTCCCGATCTAACACGAACAACATGGATTTCAACCGAACTTCGCCGAACAGCGGTTCCGAGTTTTCCCGAACTTCTACGAACAATAATACCGAGTTTTCACGAACGTCTACTAATGCTTCCGAGTTTTCTCGAGCTCCGTCAAACAACGGGCCCGAATTCTCGCGAACTTCCACGAACAACGGTTCCGAGTTTTCGCGAACTTCTACGAGTGCTTCCGATTTTTCTCGAGCCCCGTCAAACAACGGGCCCGAATTCTCGCGAACTTCTACGAATGCTTCCGAATTCTCGCGAACTTCGACGAACAATGCTTCCGAATCTTCGAGTACACGACTCAGTGCAAGTGGCTCTAGCTCCCGGCTCAGTGCAAGTGGAACCAGTAATGGCTCTAATTCCCGGCTCAGTGTGGGCGGTACTAGTAACGGTTCTAATTCCCGGCTTAGTGCGAGTGATGGCTCTAATTCGCGGCTAAGTTCGAGTACGACCAGCAATAGCTCCAATTCCCGTCTCAGTGCAAGCGGTACTAGTAATGGTTCTAATTCCCGGCTTAGTGCAAGTGGGACGAGTAATGGTTCTAGTTCCCGGCTCAGTGCAAGCGGTACTAGTAATGGTTCTAATTCCCGGCTTAGTGCAAGTGGGACGAGTAGTGGTTCTAATTATCATGATCAGAGATGATTCATTGATCATTTTCCTTTTCCTACTTCATTCCTCTTCTTCTTCTACCTACTTCATACTATTGTTGTTCATACATGACACTTCAGTGGATAGAACTGGTGAAATGTGTTTCATGAACCTAGTGTGCACTGCACTGTGTTAATCTATCAGTTTCACAAGACCCCAATTTCATGTTTCAACACAAGTACATTTCTCCAGAGTGCACTTTCAGAATTTTGGCCAGAATTATGAAATGATGACTTCAAATTACTGAATACTCCTTCACCATATTTTTGCAATGCAAGGGAGTAGGACCTATTCTACAAAGTACTTCTAATACTGTATTTCTCACTGAATTTTTTTTCAAGGAATAAAAAGTTGCTTTGTGGAATAAATTCGAGGAGACACTCGACAGTGAGATAAGATATAGGTAGCTCTGACTAATGTTCAAAGTCATTCCTCTTTTTCTTCTTCTACCTACTTCATACTAATGTTGTTCATACATGACACTTTGGTGGATAGAACTGGTAAAATGTGTTTCATGAACCTAGTGTGCACTGCACTGTGTTAATCTATCAGTTTTACAAGACCCCAATTTCATGTTTCATTCAACACAAGTACATTTCTCCAGTGTGCACTTTCAGAATTTTGAAATGATGACTTCAAATTACTGAATACTCCTTCACCATATTTTTGTAATGCAAGGGAATAGGACCTATTCTACGAAGTACTTCTAATGCTGTATTTCTCACTGAAGATTTTTTCCTTTTAAGGAATAAAAAGTTGCTTTGTGGAATAAATTCGAGGAGACACTCGACAGTGAGATAAGATATAGGTAGCTCTGACTAATGTTCAAAGGCTCAGTGCAAGCGGTACTAGTAATGGTTCTAATTCCCGGCTTAGTGCAAGTGGAACGAGTAATGGTTCTAATTCCCGGCTCAGTGCAAGCGGTACTAGTAATGGTTCTAATTCCCGGCTTAGTGCAAGTGGGACGAGTAGTGGTTCTAATTCCCGGCTCAGTGCGAGTGGAGCTAGTAATGGCTCGAGTACGCGGCTTAGTCATAGTGGCAGTAGTAAGAGCAGTAGTAGTTTAGAGGAGGCATCCAAAATGAATGGACTGAGCGCATGGGACTCTACAGGTAATTATTAAAATGACTTGAGAACCTATCATTTTTTTTTTACTTTCTATCCCTCAGTATAACTTACTCTACGTAATGAGAAAGTATTGCAATCGGTCCTTTTTTTAGACCATATATCTATACCTTTTTCGCTGGAAACGCTAGGGCCTTATTGTGAAACGCGGGAACTCGACCCCGGTCATGGAAATCTTGCTTGGAAGAAGTTTTTTTATATAATATAGTTTTATAAAATAAATAATATAGTAGTTTAGAGGAGTCATCCAAGATGAATGGACTGAGCGCATGGGACTCTACAGGTAATTATTAAAATGAATGACTTAACCTATCATTTTTTTTACTTTCTATCCCTCAGTATAACTTACTCTACATAATGAGAAAGTATTGCAATCGGTCCTTTTTTTAGACCATAGTCCATATATCTATACCTTTTTCGCTGGAAACGCTAGGGCCTTATTGTGAAACGCGGGAACTCGGTAGCGGTCATGGAAACCTTACTTGGAAGAAGTTTTTTTATATAATATAGTTTTATAAAATAAATAATTCATCTTAGCGAAGCTTATATGTAGTATGTAATGAGAAAGAATTACAACCATCCCTTCCCTAAGAAGCGAAAGAAAATCTTTGGTTCTTCCACCTTTTAATAAGTTTTTATGTAATCTAGTTTTATAAATAAATTAATTTATATTAAATTTAAACTTTACCCTATAATAAGACTGGTCACTGCTCATTTGTGACAGCTCCTTTTCATTGTCAATGCTTCTGAAGTACCTTCTATTCTTTCAAACTCACCACCAGAAGTCTTCAACAGTGGAGAAGCTGGTAATTTCACGCTGGTTCTCTTCCCATCCTTTGTTCTTGTCATTTTCAAAGTACCACAGAGTCCATTTGTTGTGCAGAGGGTGTTTGATCATCAACTCAGATTCCAGGCAATGTAAATTTTTAATCCATCTTAGGCGAGGGAATATTTTGGAGACTATGTGGACTTGGTTTTAGATTGGTACCTTACAGAGAAGAAACCTCATTATGAATAACCTCTCTCTATAAGAAAACCAAGGAAGTTTAACAAACCAGGCCCTTAACTTAAATTTAAACCAGCTTCAACAGAACCTAAAAAAATAAACGAGACCTTGTTTAGACTGCTGGGGTAAAGGGACTTTTTAGTTTCATTCAAGCAGGATAATTAAGTTATATTTGGTAATTATTCAGAAGCTATGACAAAGAAAAAGAGAGCTCCCTATAGTGTTTAACCTAACCCTATAATAAGACTGGTCACTGCTCATTTGTGACAGCTCCTTTTCATTGTCAATGCTTCTGAAGTACCTTCTATTCTTTCAAACTCACCACCAGAAGTCTTCAACAGTGGAGAAGCTGGTAATTTCACGCTGGTTCTCTTCCCATCCTTTGTTCTTGTCATTTTCAAAGTACCACAGAGTCCATTTGTTGTGCAGAGGGTGTTTGATCATCAACTCAGATTCCACTTCGGGAGTTGTGACAGCAGTGGTTGTTGTGTTTTCTTGAGGTTGCTGCTCTTTCTCCTACAAATGAAAAAGAGTTATCATGATAAGAGATGATTCATTGATCATTTTCCTTTTCCTACTGCATTCCCCTTCTTCTTCTACCTACTTCATGCTATTGTTGTTCATACATGACACTAAGACCTTGTTTAGGCTGCTGGGGTAAAGGGACTTTTTAGTTTCATTCATGCAGGATAAACAAGTTATATTTGGTAATTATTCAGAAGCTATGACAAAGAAAAAGAGAGCTTTTTTCCTCTTCATAAGAGACAGCCATTCAACTGCCAAGGTCATCAGACTTGTAACTTTTTTTTTTACTATGACATCACTTAATTTTAATATTACATACTACTATTATTTGGAATTAAACTGATGGGTACCACTTCCAAATATTGAATAAAAACAACATTTGCCCCAGATTTGACAAGGGATGTCCTTCCCCCCCCCCCCCCCACCCCCCTTCTCTTCTCGTCGGATGATGAATATCGCACCGCCTCTGAGGGAGGCAGACGCGGCAGTACGGCTTCGGATTGGGGCGAAATATTGCCGCCCTCTCCACCACTGATACGTACGCCCATATCACGCGTTAAAGAACGCGCTAGGTAAATGTCACATATTTAATATTATTATTTTAATATTAAATATTCATTTAAAAAAAAAAAAAAAAAAATGGTGGGAACATCACACGACAAGCAACTTAGGTTGACTGACTATGAACTGAAAAACCTTACTTTAAGTAGCTACTTACCTTAAGGAATAAGGGGACCTTTTAGTCCTATGCAAGCATTTTAAATAAGCACTATTATTATTATTACATACTTATTATATTACTATTACTTTAGGGTTTTCAAATTGAAATGTGTGCTGTAGACCAGAACTTGATTGGTGCACTACTGTGTCCTAGGTGCCAAAGACACTGTGGGTAAATTAAACCATAGCACTTACCTTAAGGAGTAAGGGGACCTTTTAGTCCTATGCAAGCATTTTAAATAAGCACTATTATTATTACATACTTATTATATTACTATTACTTTAGGGTTTGCAAATTGAAATGTGTGCTGTAGACCAGAACTTGATTGGTGCACTACTGTGTCCTAGGTGCCAGAGACACTGTGGGTAAATTAAACCATCTGATCTTTATTCCTTGCTGAAAATTTCATCTTGATTTAATTGAAATTGGGTGTGGGATTAAAATCTTTGTGCTGATTAAAAGAGTTTTCTGTCTACTCAAGTCTTAATAATTTTTGTAAAGAAACCAATTTATTGTCTCCTCACATCACCCCTCTCTCTATGTTACAGTTTACGTCGGTTCACCGCCAACCCGAGACAAGGTGACGACTGACGAGAAAACCCGAATCCGAAGCTCCTCCAACTGTAAAGAAACCAATTTATTATCTCCTCACATCACCCCTCTCTCTCTATGTTACAGTTTACGTCGGTTCACCGCCAACCCGAGATAAGGTGACGACTGACGAGAAAACCCGAATCCGAAGCTCCTCCAATCGGTCCAGTCCGATGAGTCCCGACTATTCCCGATCTAACACGAACAACATGGATTTCAACCGAACTTCGCCGAACAGCGGTTCCGAGTTTTCCCGAACTTCTACGAACAATAATACCGAGTTTTCACGAACGTCTACTAATGCTTCCGAGTTTTCTCGAGCTCCGTCAAACAACGGGCCCGAATTCTCGCGAACTTCCACGAACAACGGTTCCGAGTTTTCGCGAACTTCTACGAGTGCTTCCGATTTTTCTCGAGCTCCATCAAACAACGGGCCCGAATTCTCGCGAACTTCCACGAACAACGGTTCCGAGTTTTCGCGAACTTCTACGAGTGCTTCCGATTTTTCTCGAGCTCCATCAAACAACGGGCCCGAATTCTCGCGAACTTCCACGAACAACGGTTCCGAGTTTTCGCGAACTTCTACGAGTGCTTCCGATTTTTCTCGAGCTCCATCAAACAACGGGCCCGAATTCTCGCGAACTTCTACGAATGCTTCCGAATTCTCGCGAACTTCGACGAACAATGCTTCCGAATCTTCGAGTACACGACTCAGTGCAAGTGGCTCTAGCTCCCGGCTCAGTGCAAGTGGAACCAGTAATGGCTCTAATTCCCGGCTCAGTGTGGGCGGTACTAGTAACGGTTCTAATTCCCGGCTTAGTGCGAGTGATGGCTCTAATTCGCGGCTAAGTTCGAGTACGACCAGCAATAGCTCCAATTCCCGGCTCAGTGCAAGCGGTACTAGTAATGGTTCTAATTCCCGGCTTAGTGCAAGTGGGACGAGTAATGGTTCTAGTTCCCGGCTCAGTGCAAGCGGTACTAGTAATGGTTCTAATTCCCGGCTTAGTGCAAGTGGGACGAGTAATGGTTCTAGTTCCCGGCTCAGTGCAAGCGGTACTAGTAATGGTTCTAATTCCCGGCTTAGTGCAAGTGGGACGAGTAATGGTTCTAGTTCCCGGCTCAGTGCAAGCGGTACTAGTAATGGTTCTAATTCCCGGCTTAGTGCAAGTGGGACGAGTAGTGGTTCTAATTCCCGGCTCAGTGCGAGTGGAGCTAGTAATGGCTCGAGTACGCGGCTTAGTCATAGTGGCAGTAGTAAGAGCAGTAGTAGTTTAGAGGAGGCATCCAAGATGAATGGACTGAGCGCATGGGACTCTACAGGTAATTATTAAAATGAATGACTTAACCTATCATTTTTTTTACTTTCTATCCCTCAGTATAACTTACTCTACATAATGAGAAAGTATTGCAATCGGTCCTTTTTTTAGACCATAGTCCATATATCTATACCTTTTTCGCTGGAAACGCTAGGGCCTTATTGTGAAACGCGGGAACTCGGTAGCGGTCATGGAAACCTTACTTGGAAGAAGTTTTTTTATATAATATAGTTTTATAAAATAAATAATTCATCTTTGCGAAGCTTATATGTAGTATGTAATGAGAAAGAATTACAACCATCCCTTCCCTAAAAAGCAAGAGAAAATCTTTGGTTCTTCCACCTTTTAATAAGTTTTTATGTAATCTAGTTTTATGAATAAATTAATTTATATTAAATTTAAACTTTAAATTCTGTTTTCAGATACAGTGTCGAGTTCACCTAGTCGTTTGAGACGGAGCAGCAATAATTCTCAGTCCAGTTCTGTGCTTATGGATGAGAAACCCGTGAGTAACTCTCTGCTCTCTTATCATATAATATAATTATTATCAATGCTTTTATTTCAAATCGAATCAAATGGTTCTTTTATGATGAGTTGAAAAAAGATAAACGTTTATGTGAATCTACATGTTTCAAACATCAAAGGTACAAGTAAGAAGAAGCAGGGCCGTAAGATTTTGTCGATGGGGGAGGGGGGCCTGAGAGTTCAAACAGTAACATAATAGGGGAGGGGGGTTGATACCCGAAATTTTCGAAGCCTAGCCTACAGTAAAGGAGAAAAATTGAGTTCGCCCCCCCTTAAATACGGCCCTGATAAGAAGGTAAGTATAGTAGAAAATACCTACAAAGAATTTACATATCTACCTTATGAAACGGACTTCTCTGCAAAGATTGAGCGAATTGGGCTGAAAGCTTAAAGCCCAGAATGACGAACATTTTCGAACTTTTTTTAACCTTTTTCCCTGAAAAGCGGCTGAGTAGCGGCCGAACCGTACACGTTTAAAGCCTTGGTCTCAAGACCACTTTTGACCAACGTCACTTTTGATTACGTAGGTGTAAAATGAAGTCGTGCAATGCAGTACCGACACAGTATTGTCATATCTTCCTTTCAAGGAAAATAAAAAAAGGGTATAAAAAGAACCCGACCTTGGATCGAAAGATAAAGTCCTGAGGGGTCGAACCACTTTAAAGGAAGCGAGTGGATTAGGACGCATTGCATGTCTTCAGGAACTCTCCATTTGTCACTTTTCCCTGAAAAGCGGCTGAGTAGCGGCCGAACCGTACACGTTTAAAGCCTTGGTCTCAAGACCACTTTTGACCAAAGTCACTTTTGATTACGTAGGTGTAAAATGAAGTCGTGCAATGCAGTACCGACACAGTATTGTCATATCTTCCATTGAAGGAAAATAAAAAAAAGAGTATAAAAAGAACCCGACCTTGGATCGTAAGATAAAGTCCTGAGGGGTCGAACTACTTTAAAGGAAGCGAGTGGATTAGGACGCATTGCATGTCTTCAGGAACTCTCCATTTGTCAGGGGTCTAAGTTTACCTTGCCTTGGGATCAATTTAATATGAATAAAGGCGGGTTCAATTCTCCCCCGGGGATAATTTTATCCTACACAGTTAAGGTTCGTTCTCAGAACGGCTGGCTTTCTCCTATCCTGTCTTTCTTCGATTTCGGAACGAAAAGACCTTAGGAGTTACAGTTCCCTCAATCAAACCTCTAAAAAAAGTTCGAGCTACTACTTACAACGTTTGAGCTATCGTGAACGAAAACTTTTTTAACTTATTTTGAACTTGGCTATATCTGTTCCAGGTGCGTGGGGATCCAGATGGGTGTGGCTTGGACCTTTCTCCTCTGAGGAGACACTCCCCTACCCCGGCAGAACTCCGGCTGGACCTGACTGGGAACACGGAACACTACCTCAATATGAAGAAGGGATGGCTCATGAAACAGTCCGGTACAGAACAAGTGAGTCGATCTTTTGATCTACCTTAACTCATACCTATCCAGAGTTGATCCTGTTGTACGAGATGAGTGCCCCCTCTGCCAAGAAAGTCCACACAACACTAGTCATCTATTCAATTGTTCTGCAAATCCCACCAACCTTACACCTGTAGACCTGTGGAATAACCCTATAAAAGTGGCTGAGTTCCTAAATCTACCAACGAGTCCAGAATTTGGAGATGACTGCTGAATTGTCGTCACTGCTACAACAACAACAACATCTTTTGATCTACAGAGAGTGAAAGAAACAGAAGTTTTTTTGACCTTATGCTCTCAAATGCTCTCAAAAACTCTTTATAATGTTTAATATCTACATGATTAATGGAACTTCTCTGCAATATTTGAGGGCCTTGGGCAGAAATCTTTGAGCCTTAAATAGCAGTATTCTGGCCCTAAATAAGTGGCGAAAAGTACATTATTTAAACCCTGGCCCTAGGCGGGTTTAATATCTACATGATTAATGGAACTTCTCTGCAATATTTGAGGGACTTGGGCAGAAATCTTTGAGCCTTAAATAGCAGTATTCTGGCCCTAAATAAGTGGCGAAAAGTACATTATTTAAACCCTGGCCCTAGGACACTTTTTTACAGAGGTTTAATAGAGGGAACTGTAACTGCTAAGGTCTTTTCGTCCCGAAAGCGAAGAGAGAAGGAAGACAGGATAGAAAAAGCTAGCTGTTCCAAGAACGGACTTTATCCGCTCAGGATAAAATCCGCCCCGGGCGGGAATTGAACCCGCGGCCTAGCGCTTTTACAAGGCAGACGGGTGCTCCATTTGACTGCATACCTACTATTTACTTATGTTAAACAAGAAACATGTAATACTTATGTACAAGTCTTATTTTCTCCGAGTCGGGATAGTCAAACTTTCAGTTTTATTTTTACTAATTATTTCTTCGAATATTTTCAGACGTGGAAGTACAAGTCTTATTTTCTCCGAGTCGGGATAGTCAAACTTTCAGTTTTATTTTTACTAATTATTTCTTCGAATATTTTCAGACGTGGACCAAGCACTGGTTCGTACTGCGGGGCTGTTCACTCCTCTACTACCGAGACCCGAAAGCTGAGGAGAGCGGAGTGCTAGACGGAGTGGTAGCGCTGAACAATGTAACCAGCCTGAGTGAAGTGCCGGTAGCGAGGAACTTTGGATTTCAAATTACGGTGAGTTCATATGCAAGTCTTATTTTCTCCGAGTCGGGATAGTCAAACTTTCAGTTTTATTTTTACTAATTATTTCTTCGAATATTTTCAGACGTGGACCAAGCACTGGTTCGTACTGCGGGGATGTTCACTCCTCTACTACCGAGACCCGAAAGCTGAGGAGAGCGGAGTGCTAGATGGAGTGGTAGCGCTGAACAATGTAACCAGCCTGAGTGAAGTGCCGGTAGCGAGGAACTTTGGATTTCAAATTACGGTGAGTTCATATGAGGCTGTTCACTCCTCTACTACCGAGACCCGAAAGCTGAGGAGAGCGGAGTGCTAGATGGAGTGGTAGCCCTGAACAATGTAACCAGCCTGAGTGAAGTGCCAGTAGCGAGGAACTTTGGATTTCAAATTACGGTGAGTTCATATGTAGTACTGTGCACTCCTTTGCTATAAATTTCTATAGAAATAGTGAAAACCATCTGATCTTTATTCCTTGCTGAAATTTTCATCTTGATTTAATTGAAATTGGGTGTGGGATTAAAATCTTTGTGCTGATTAAAAGAGTTTTCTGTCTACTCAAGTCTTAATAATTCTGTAAAGAAACCAATTTATTATCTCCTCACATCACCCCTCTCTCTCTATGTTACAGTTTACGTCGGTTCACCGCCAACCCGAGATAAGGTGACGACTGACGAGAAAACCCGAATCCGAAGCTCCTCCAATCGGTCCAGTCCGATGAGTCCCGACTATTCCCGATCTAACACGAACAACATGGATTTCAACCGAACTTCGCCGAACAGCGGTTCCGAGTTTTCCCGAACTTCTACGAACAATAATACCGAGTTTTCACGAACGTCTACTAATGCTTCCGAGTTTTCTCGAGCTCCGTCAAACAACGGGCCCGAATTCTCGCGGAACAGCCGCGGGAGAACCTCTTCTGGGCTCTCAACATAGCAACGAGTGTCCATGATAAAATGAGTAAAAAAAAATGTTATTTTCAGCTACCTTCTATTTAACCCATTAATTTATCTTGTCTTTGACAGACTTGGGACAGCAAGCGGACTATCCTGTCGGCGGTGACGGCCGGTATTCGAAACAACTGGATGAGTGCCATCAAGAGAACGGCAGCCATGTCATTACTAGACGACAAAGCCTCGCCTTCTTCCTCCACAGTACAACAGTAAGTTTAGTAGAATAGAATATACAGTCCACTTCAACTGGGAAGTCCGATGACCTTTGGGTGCGCACTCGTCAAAAAATAGCTCGTTGATTAACAAGTAAGCATGTGCGTTACTAGACGACAAAGCCTCGCCCTCTTCCTCCACAGTACAACAGTAAGTTTAGTAGAATAGAATAGAATAGAATAGAATATACCTTGTTTATCCTGCTCGAATGAGACTAAAAAGTCCCTTTACCCCAGCAGTCTAAACAAGGTCTCGTGTATTTTATGGGTTTAACATGGTACAATACGTAATTAATACAGTAGACCTTGCTTAGTTATAAAAAAAAGAATATACCTTGTTTACTTCATAATATTATTTGTGACTAGAGTCGGCCCAAAGAGAGGCCCAAAAAGTCGGAAAAATCACAAAGTAAGTATGTACATGCCAACTCCATGCCCAAGTTAAGTGTTGACTCAGGGGGAAAATTAAAAATGTCATTTTGTCCAGCCTGGTTAGCTTGGTTGGTAGCGCTTCCGCCTTGTAAGCGCTAGGCCGCGGGTTCGATTCCCGCCCGGGGCGCATTTTATCCTGAAGGGATAAGGCTCGTTTTCGGAACGGCAGACTTTCTACTATCCTGTCTTCCTTCTCTTGGATTTCGAGAATTATGGGAAAACTTCAAACTACATCTTTCTAACTCCCCATAAGCTCACGTGACGTGATGGTAGAATAGAATATACCTTGTTTATCCTGCCCGCATAGGACTGAAAAGTCCCTTTACCCCAGCAGTCTAAACAAGGTCTCGTATATTTGATGGGTTAAAGAATAATACATACAACTAACAATTCAGTAAAAAGACCTTGCCTAACTAAAAAAAAAAGGGTAAATGTAAATTAATAGTGGTAGTATGGTTGTGTGTTTCTACTGGTAGTGTGTTTCTACCTAAGAAATACTTTTCAAATAGCTTTCGGTATAATTTTTTAGGGATCTATAACTATACTCATGGCTTTCGATGTCTCTAATCGTTAAAGCCGCCAGCCGCCAGTTGTTGAACCTGTGAGCGATGGTTAGACTGCGGGGGGTAAAGGAACGAACGAACAAACGAACAAACAAACAACACAAGATATATTCTCTTCTGTTTCAGGAGCATCGCGCGTGCTGGTTCAGGGCCGGCCTCGGGAAGTAGCACTCGCCTGTCTATGTCCCGCTCCAAATCCTCGCCCCCCTCCTCTAGAAGATCGACCCTGGACTCTGTACGTACGGAGGACCTCTAACTAAAAAAAAGGGGGGTAAATGTAAATTAATAGTGGTAGTATAGTTGTGTGTTTCTACTGGTAGTGTGTTTCTACCTAAGAAATACTTTTCAAATAGCTTTCAGTGTAATTTTTTAGGCATCTATAACTATACCCATGGCTTTCGATGTCTCTAACCGTTAAAGCCGCCAGTTGTTGAACCTGTGAGCGATGGTTAGATTGCGGGGGGTAAAGGAACGAACGCACAAACAAACGAACAGACAAACAACACAAGATATATTCTCTTCTATTTCAGGAGCATCGCACGTGCTGGTTCAGGGCCGGCCTCGGGGGGTAGCACTCGCCTGTCTATGTCCCGCTCCAAATCCTCGCCCCCCTCCTCTAGAAGATCGACCCTGGACTCTGTACGTACGGAGGACCAAACAACACAAGATATATTCTCTTCTATTTCAGGAGCATCGCGCGTGCTGGTTCAGGGCCGGCCTCGGGAGGTAGCACTCGCCTGTCTATGTCCCGCTCCAAATCCTCGCCCCCCTCCTCTAGAAGATCGACCCTGGACTCTGTACGTACGGAGGACCTGAGCCTCCCCTGTTGTGGTGAACTGCCCGAGCCTGAATTATTGGTGAGTATTTATTTACTTTGAGTTTTTCGTCAGCTTCCATGGTGTAGTGGTTACTCGGGAGACCCGGGCTCAATTCCCGGCGGGGTCAAAAAATTCGAATTATTTATTGATGAAGTTTCCATTTATTAGTTTTTTAGAATAATTCTCTTAATCAAATAAATAGTCAACAAATGGTATACCCATCCGTAAAAGCCGTAGCTTGTGCCACGGATGGGGACAAGCTCCGTGACTGGCTGTTGTGGGGCCCACACAGCCTCGTGAGGAAAATGAGTAGCTATGTAATATAAATACGCACAGCGATTGATGCCAGCATGGTAGTTGTTAGGTAAACTTTGGACTTTTTTTTTTTTTAAGAGGTTTGACAGAGGGAACTGTAACTGCTATGGTCTTATCGTCCCGAAATCGAAGAGAGAAGGAAGACAGCAATATAAATGCGCATAGCGATTGATGCCAGCATGGTAGTTGTTAGGTAAACTTTGGACTTTGGATGCTGAGATTATTAAGATATTTGGAAAAATCCTACAATGCTGCAGTAAACACCAAAGTTGTGATATAATAACACAAAAAACCAATCTCAGTGGTGCAGTTATTAACGCGTTGGACTTTGGATCTGGAGGTTGGTGGTTCGAGTCCAAATCAAGTCATAAAATTTATCTAGGTGTAATAAGCGGGGAACAATATTTGTAACAAGCATTTTGGCAACATCTCCTCTTGTGTAAGGTTGTGTTTTGTTTTTTGTCATCTATCTTTTTTATTTTTTCACTTACTGTTTATTTTTGTCTAACCTGAAGTATTTTTAGTGATAATCAAATTTTTTTCTCTTTCTTACAATAATTTTTATTTCCAAGTGCTAATTTTCTTACAAGTGCAATTAATTTTCAATTGTATATATCTATTGCGTAATATTTTT
>NW_007377795.1:104751-126551 GCF_000475195.1 Diaphorina citri | reverse complement strand
TACTGCCAGTCAAAAAAAAAAAAAAAAAAAAACCCAATTTTGTGCAAAGTTCCGGGATGTCAGATTTAAATTTTAAACTCTATAACCAGGCACAGAGACAGACATTTGTTTTATAGAGCTCCTTGCCATTCTCGATCTCTGACTTTAAACCTTACATCAGTTTACACTGTTACTACGTTATGCTTTGGAAACCAATTCTAGCCGCGTTTCCCACCTTAAAACCGGTGAAAAACCGCCTAAAGCCTTTGGCGGCTTATCCTATTCCTTTCAGCACACTACAAGTGGCAGGTCAAATAAGTTGTTGATAGTTGTAATCCATGTAATAATTTAATGCTGTATTGAGCACCCCCCCCCCCCCCCATAAGGCGCTTTAACACTTGCGTGTCGTTCGCGGTCGAATACATTACTTTCATTCTTACAAGATAAGGAATGTAAAAAAGAAGAAAAAAAGTAATAATGAAAAAATAGAAAGTAATAAATAAATAAAAAAAAATATCTTTCTCTTTCAGAGTGGTAGAAGAGTTCGACAATCTGCGTTCGCGTTTCGAGAAGGCCGTGTCCGAGATTCGCGTCATGAAACGCGAACTGCGTCTGGCGCAATCAGAACAGGACTGCGTCGAGCTGAGTCTGATTGCGATGAGTCAGGAGCTGAAAGCGCAACAGGAGCGGAGTGACAGTCAGACAGGTCTGATGGCGTCCAAGATTCAGGACCTGACGTTGAAATTGTCCCTGGCCGAGAAACAGGTGAGTTTTTGAGGTTTCATGGATGACATGAAGGAATGGACCAACATACTAACATACAATCAAGAGGCTGGCGCAAGATAGAGCAAAGTGGAAAGACATCATTGAAGAAATATAGAGCAAGACGCAACCTATAAATAAATAAATAGGTTTGATGGAGGGATTTCTAACTGCTAAGGTTTTATCGTCCCGAAATCGAAGAGAGAAAGAAGACAGGATAGGAGAAAGCCAGCCGTTCCGAGAACTAACATTGTCCGTTGAGGATAAAATCCGCCCCGGGCGGGAATGGAACCCGCTACCTAACGCTTACAAGGCAGACGCGCTGCCAACCAAGCTAACTAGGCTGGCTAGTGAGGAACTATTGACTGGAAGATTTTGAATTTATTTTGTCTGTGAAATGAGGTAACAAGGTACCTGATGAGATCGACAATCTGCGCGTGGGTACATTAAAATGGAATCATTGCGAGCTTGGTTGGTAGCGCGTCTGCCTTGTAAGCGCCTTAGAAGATGAAGACGGTGCTTTCCCTTCCAATTTGGAATGAAAATTGTTACTTTTTGTAATATCGAAAATGGTTTTGAGCTTCAAACAGTTTTGAAATTACATACAATTATTTATATTGACATGAAACTTCAGGAAAATTTTCTAAATATTTCTGAGAATTTCATCAATTTTGTGTAAAAATTTTCTAGGAACTACCTACAGACTGCGGAGGTAAAGGGAATTTTCAGTCTCATCCTACCAGTATAAATGAGGTATTTTTTATTCTATTCGTTTGAAAACCGGTTTTTTTTTCAGAGGGTTCGAGACCCGGAGAGGATAAAACACTTACCGTAACGCGGCTTTATCGCAGGCGTCGGGTGTATCAACAGCGGGCAGGTTATCTGTGGTTAAATCTACTGAGTCCAGAGCTTCGTCATCTACAGAACACACACTTGAGCCCCGGTTCAGGCTCTTTTTTGTACTACTTCGACGCACTATCGTCAGAGATCCTTGTTCTGAAATCAAACAAAAAATGTACATTGTTAATCTAACGTGATGAGAATGAGATCTAACACCTTTCTACGAAAAGAAGACTTAAGGTAGAAACACACTATCACATCACTTGAGCTCACGTGACGTGATAATAATAATAATAAGAGTGCTTATTTATACTGCTCGCATAGGACTGAAAAGTCCCTTTACTCCAGCAGTAGGCTAATACCATTATTGTGGTCAAATTCTCAAATTATATTGAGGATAAAATTCCATACCTCGGCTGGGATTGAACCTTGAAACCTAAGAGGACTTGAACCCATAGAGACCCCTCTTAACCGAGATAATCATCAAAATCAAAACAAAGAACACGCGCCTTTTGGTAGATAAGAATGTCAATAAAACTTATTAATGGTCCCCTTGAAATCTGGCCTCTCTTGAAATCTTGAAAATAAGAGAACTATTTTTGACCTGGGTTAAGAAGCTATTTGTCTTTTATTCACATTGTCTTCTCATTATTTTCAGACAAATCTTCCGCGGTCGAGCGGCCCAGCAGCGGTGGCGCCAAAGTGCCGCCACGCATCCGCCGCAAATCCCTCGACAGTGTGAACGAACCGCCGACCGCCGATCCGATGAAGATTCTCTTCCGGGTGACCGACCTCGAGAAGCGAATCGGCAAGGCGTCCGGCGCCTTCTCTTCCCTCAGCCAAATCGACGAGAACGAGAAATCCACCGGCGGAAAAGCCCGATCTCCGGCCGAGAAATCCCGACCGAGCTTCGACACGCCTTCTATCGTGCGAGACGAGGTCGATGCTTCTCCGTCGGGCGCCCTCGACTTACTGAGCTCCGAAACGGGCCTGCCCGAACACCGAGGGAGCGTCGGGTCTCCTCGACTGTTTCCGCCGAAGCCGAAGTTCATTTGCTCGAGCGCCGAGCCCGAGCGAAGTCAGGACGAAGAGCAGCATACGAGTTTGTTGCATAGCATCGAATACGAGGTAAGAATTCTCGCATACTCTTTGCCTCGATTGCTCAGATTCTCAGTGGTTGCTTGGTAATAGGAAGTCTCGGGTTCAAACCCCAGTCCTGAGCGTAGAATTTTACCCTCATTTATTAAATGATTTTCAATATTATTAAATTAATTTTGAATTTCACAATTTTACTTAACTTATTTTCAAGGCTCATTTTCGTTTCTTAAAGATGACAAGTAATTTTTGAGCAGTATACGTAAATGAACATTATCTAGTGCGGATTCAAATCTAAACTCCAGCCTGTATTGCTGATCCAAGTGTCAAGTATGTGAAGTTGACAACAAAACCATTCTATTTCCCTCCAGGTTCTTCAAATTGAAAACCTAGTGCGTGAACATAGCCATAGTTTGAGTGAACTGGAGCTTGCTGACTCAAGTTTGAATGATAGCGCCTGGATTGCTGATCCAAGTGTGTGAAGTTAACAACTAAACCATTTTATTTCCCTTCAGGTTCTTCAAATTGAAAATCTAGTGCGTGAACACAGCCATAGTTTGAGTGAACTGGAGCTTGCTGACTCAAGTTTGAATGACACAGCCTGGATTGCTGATCTAAGTGTGAAGTGTGTGGAGATCAAGCAGCAGATTGTGAGTCTGCAGGAGTATCTGAAGCAGAATGAACTGGGGGCGATATGCTCGCGATGCTGCGAGACGAATGAGGGTGAGTAACGAAGAGTGGATCAGCAAATGAGGAGTTCTATGAAAAAAAAAAAATCGATTTCAATTTCAATACTAAAAAAAAAAAAATCTTGTATCTCATCTGATTTTCCTGCTTCATAGCTCTGTAAACTGTAGACCAAAAAAAGGGCCCCCATTGGCCCAATCAGGGCCAAAATTCCATATGAACTGGGGGCGATATGCTCGCGATGCTGCGAGACGAATGAGGGTGAGTAACGAAGAGTGGATCAGCAAATGAGGAGTTCTATGAAGAAAAAAAGAAAAAAAAATCGATTTCAATTTCAATACTTTAAAAAAAAATCTTGTATCTCATCTGATTTTTCTGTTTCATAGCTCTGTAAACTGTAGACCATAGAAGAAGGGCCCCCATTGGCCCAATCAGGACCAAAATTCCACGAACAAAATGTCCTTTATGTGTTGGGTATGTTTGTCAAACAATCAAATATATGGAATTTTATCCTCATTTATTTGAGAATTTGACCACATAATAATGGAGCTCGAAGGTTACCTTCCACTCAAGAGTATATTATCATTAAATATACTAAGTAACTAAATAACCCTCGCCCGTCCTGTTCAAATTTAGAACATACTTCGGTCATCCCTAAAAAAAAAGAACTATTTTCCTCAATTTTCATCGTTCTTCTTCCTACCATTTTCCTATTTAAATAGGGTCGGCGTCCTGATCAATTTTTCTCACCCATCATCGTTCAATTCAATAATAAAACAACTTTTTTTTCTCTCATTTCACAGACCCAATCCCGTGCAAGCAGTGTGCAGAGTTCTCCCATCAGTTGAGGGAGAAAGAGGAGCATTGCGAGGCGATGGAGAAGTTGTGTCGAGATCAGGAGGAAGCGTTGAGGAGGAAGGAGCAGGAGTATAGGGAGCTGTGTGAGAGATGTGGGGAGTTGGAATCGAGTGAGCAAACGTATAAGGAGCGATTGGAAAGGTAATTTTGCATGTATCCTTGTGGCCGAGTGGTTAAGAGCATCGACTCTTAATCCGGAGGCGCTGGGTTCGAATCCTGGCTTTGGCGGAAATTTTGACCAAACGTGTCCGTTCCCGGTTAGAAACTAAAATCGAAGTAAAAACCCAGGAAAAGGAAGCTAACAAGCTACTGTCTGTTGGACATATTTCGTACCTTTAAATATATTTTATTTTATAATATAGGTTTATCATATCTTAGTTTTTATTATTTTTTGTTTTCTGTTATTCCCTGTTGTTATATATTTTTAATTTTTATTTTTTTTAGACTAAAATACCCTACAATCACTTTTTTTCTTTTTCCCTCCCACAGTAGAGACTTTGGTTTTGTTACATTATTTTATATTTTATACGTTTTACCCTTTACAAACACATATTTTATTGTTAGATTTGTTTTTTTATCTTTTTGTTAAATGCCTCACTTTATTTTACTTTGAAAGGCCTCTGGTACCATGGTAACTCTTTTTTAAGTGTGACGTTATTTTGGCCAGAAATACTGACTTGAAGGCATATGAAGGCTAATGAAATTGAAGTAGGTACCTACAAAATAAAACCAATAAAATTAAAGTTGGTACAACTTAAAACTAATGAAATTGGAGTAGGTACAACTTAAAACCCATGAAATTGAAGTATAAATAGCTTAATAAAAATAATAAACAATGACTGTGAACTTTTAAAGAATCAAAAAACCAATCACCAAATATTTATGTTGAAATTTACGACATTATTTAATTATTTATGCTCTCCAATCAGTTCACTCTTAGTCCTATTTGAGCAGGATTTTATTTTATTATTATTTCTAGCAAAGTTTTACTGTGGTCCATGGCCTCATTCCTTGGTATACTTTAATTATCAAATATCTAAATAATAACCGTATTTTATTAAGTTGAATCCTTTGAAGAAAAAAAAATATATATATATTTTTAAAACTGATCATTTATGAATTAATAAACTAAACTAAACCTATGTACCTCGGTGGTGTGGTGGTCAAGACGGTCGCCTGGTAATCAGGAGGTCTCAAGGCATTTGATTGGTCAATTTTGACTTGAGACTGATGTAAGAACGATCATTCTTGTTCATAAATACGAGTGTGTCTCATTTCGGCAGTACAAACAGGGTATATTCTATTCTGCTAAGTGCCTCCTTTGCAATCAATTTCCATCTTCTTTTGCTCGCCTGGTAATCAGGAGGGCGTGGGTTCAATCCCAGCCGAGGTAAGGAATGAGCCTTTAAGGTGCTAGACAATACCACTTCCAATTAATTAAAAATATAGTTTTTCAGCGAGAGAAGTCTTTTATAGTCCAATTGTATTCTCAATCATGTAACTTATTTTTTACAGTGGTAATGCCGCCACTGGTCGCTACTCGATTAAAGTAGCTACTCTTGAGTGGAAGGTAACCACTAGGCTACGTTAACGCCGGTGGCGTTCTCTACCACCTAACCCTTCGAGCTCCATTATTATGTGAGTGGTCATATTCTCAAATAAATTATGTTGAAATTCCATGCCTCGGCTGGTATTGAACCCGCGCCCTCGTGTTTACCAGACGAGCTTCTTGGCTCGCCTGGTAATCAGGAGGGCGTGGGTTCAATCCCAGCCGAGGTAAGGAATGAGCCTTTAAGGTGCTAGACAATACCACTTCCAATAATTAATTAAAAATATTGTTTTTCAGCGAGAGAAGTCTTTTATAGTGCAATTGTATTCTGTATCATTATCATTATTATGGAACTTGGCCTGGCGCTCTACCCTGCGCTTGGATCCCATCAAATATTCAATCCCAGCCGAGGTAAGGAATGAGCCTTTAAGGTGCTAGACAATACCACTTCCAATAATTAATTAAAAATATAGTTTTTCAGCGAGAGAAGTTTTTTATAGTGCAATTGTATTCTCAATCAAGTATCATTATCATTATTATGGAACTTGGCCTGGCGCTCTACCCTGCGCTTGGATCGCATCAAATTTACGAGACCTTGTTTAGACTGCAGCGGGTAAAAGCACTTTTCAGTCCTATTCGGGCAGCATTAACAAGGTATATTCTATTCTACTCGGCTGAACTGTTATCAGACATTCCTAAAGCAGAATATCTTAGCTTAACACAACCGTTTTACTGGTGCGTATACGTACGTTTATAACTAGACATTGGATTATTTTATACTTTTTTTACGTCCCGTCACTTTCTGCATTTTTTTTTTTCGTGTTAAATAGTGTCATTAGAAAGTGTGCCTTATTTCTAATATTCCGAATTTACAATATTTCCCCTACATTCTAAAATAGGTACATTTGGAATTAATTTTAAGTATGTGCCTTTGTTTCTAATAATTCCAATTTTCCAACGTTTTCCCCTACATTCTGAACTGTATTGGGAATTAAATGCTTTGAGTTCATAGGTCGTCGCGACAAATTTCAAGATCAGAGCTCATTTGTGTGAGAAAATGTGAAAAAAATCCCCCTAAAACCAGTTTTTTGGCTTTTTGTTATCTGGACAAAAATTGCACCACCATTTTCGTGATCCTGGTAAAAAGACCTTTAATTAATTGGGGTCGTCGCGACAAATTTCAAGATCAGAGCTCATTTGTGTGAGAAAATGTGAAAAAAATCCCCCTAAAACCAGTTTTTGGCTTTTTGTTCTCTGGACAAAAATTGCACCACCATTTTCGTGATCCTGGTAAAAAGACCTTTAATTGGACGATCTTGTCCGCCAGGGGGCTTCGCTGTCGCCAGTATTCGACTCCGGGATCTTTCAGAAGGGTAATGACCTTGGGCTGGGCCGGGTCAGGGGTGTTATTGTTGGGTTCAGGGGTCGGGGTGGGCCCGGCTACCTGGGCAGGAGGGGCCGAGTCTGGTTGGGATTGGGTTTGAGTGCCGA
Source organism: Diaphorina citri (assembly GCF_000475195.1). Taxonomy (NCBI): domain Eukaryota; kingdom Metazoa; phylum Arthropoda; class Insecta; order Hemiptera; family Psyllidae; genus Diaphorina; species Diaphorina citri. Next base: position 119,290 of record NW_007377795.1, on the reverse strand, counting down.
CCGGTTTGGTGGAATCGGGCGTTGATTTGTCCGTCTGAAAACGAAGAGAGGGGAATATTACTATTGTACACAAGGATTAAGATTTTTTAAAAGAGGTTTGATAGAGGGAACTGTAACTGCTGAGGTCTTATCGTCCCGAAATCGAAGAGAGAAGTAACTGTACAGGAAGACAGGATAGGAGAAAGCCAGCCGTTCCGAGAACGAACATTATCCGTTCAGGATAAAATTCGCCCCGGGCGGGAATCAAACCTGCGGCCTAACGCTTATAAGGCAGTCACGCTACCAACCAGGCTAACCAGGCTGGCTAAATTATGATTTTAATGTGCCCAGTTTGCCTAAAGGCATGTTTCACTTGGAATTAAGGGGGACACTCATTCAATTTACCTTGGACGCATTGGGGCTGGTTGCACCATTCACCAACCCATTCTCCAATAGAATAGAATATATGTTTTATTTGCACATAAGATACATGAAAGTACATTGTACAATGGTCAATTTCTAATCTAAATCATATAAAATATTTTATAGGTGGAAAGTCCCTTTACTCCAGCAGTAGGCTATTACTATTATTGTCGTCAAATTCTGAAATTATATTGAAAATAAAATTCCACACCTGGGCTGGGATTGAACCCACGCCCTCCTGTTTACCAGGCGAGCCCTTGACCACTACACCACCAGGGCAGGTCTACTTCTTAATCGAACCTGCTCTATGACTTTGAAACATCACCCAAGTAAGCGCAACTGATCTATTGTCATTGATGGAGTCCTAAGAAATAAGAAATGAATAACAAGAAGACAAGGGTTTATTTACTTATAGGAATAATTAGGAGAAAGCCAGGCGTTCCGAGAACGAACATCCGTTCAGGATAAAATCGGCCCCGGGCGGGAATCGAACCCGCGGCCCAGCGCTTACAAAGCAGACGTGCTACCAACCAAGCTAACTAGGCTGACTCATTCATTTCTCTATTCTCTAATAAGTAACTCACCTGCGTTGATTCGGGAGTGGGCGTGGCTAACGAGAGCTTCGGCATTTTGCTCACAGGCGGCGACGTCGTAATTGTAACTCCGATCTTGCCCGAACTCTCGCTCAGGACTTCGGCTTTCCGTTTCGGCTGTTCTCGGGAGTTTCCGCTGCGGGCGGGGGGCGGGGCTTGCGTTTCGGCTTCGTCCGAGGAATCCGAATCGGAAGAGCCTGGACTTTCAGTCCCGTCTCGACCGCGCTTGAGTGAGGAGCTCTCCGCATCTCCATCTGAAATGTGGGGAAAATGAACATTAAAAGTCTCTAGGGGGAAGAAAGAGGAGAGAAAAGAGTTGAAGGAGAATGAAGAGTAGGATGAGAGGGAAAAGTAGAAGAACGGGGAGGGTGAGGAGGGGAGAAGAAAAAGGGCACATTAATGTGTTGCCTGCGAGGGAGCTTTGCTCGGGACATTTGATGTGACGTCATCGTGTAAGGGAGCGTATGCCGCGACGTCAAAGTTTACGATTTACCGGTATTTTTTAAATCGATTTATCTCGGGATCTAGAAGTCGTAGAAAAGAAAAATTCCGTTGGTCCTCATTTTTCCTGCTCTATGACTTTGAAACATCACCCAAGTAAGCGCAACTGATCTATTGTCATTGATGGAGTCCTAAGAAATAAGAAATGAATAACAACAAGACAAGGGTTTATTTACGAGTACTTATTGGAATAATAGATATATTTCATGTATATTAACTTAACTTATTAAACCTGATTTGTGGCTAATACATAAGGTTCGTCAGAGGAAGAGAATGGTATGACTTCATTTTTACAGATAAAAAATTAAATCGGTTTCCCTCTCAGGGAAGAGCTCTAAGAATAATCGCAGTATTACCATAATGATGATTATTTAGAATTTTGTAAATGGGAAGAATTTTATTGTGCTTCTTCTCGTCCATCTGATGGGGAACAAATTATCGCAGTATTCCCATAATGATGATTATTTAGAATTTAGTAAATGGGAAGAATTGTGCTTCTTCTCGCCCATCTGATGGGGAACGTACTACGCGATGAGCATGCTACGACACAGACCTTTCAAGTCCAATGTAGCAGACATTTCACAGCTGATGGGGGACATACTACGGGATAGGTGTGCTACAACACAGCCTTTTGAGTTCCAATGTATCAGACGTTTTGATGGGGAGCCTACTACGGGATAGACATGCTACGACAAAGACCCTTAAATTTCAATGTAGCACGTTTTATAGGTATGAAATTAAATAAAAAAGGCTGTGAAAAATCGCTCTTTTCAGCAAAATTTCCTTTAGGGATGAACTATTTCTTTTAGGGATAAATTTTAATGTAGCACGTTTTACTTATAGGTATCGACCGCGCTTGAGTGAGGAGCTCTCCGCATCTCCATCTGAAATGTGGGGAAAATGAACATTAAAAGTCTCTAGGGGGGAGGAAAAGAAGAGACAAGAGGTGAAGGAGAATAAAGAGAAAGGGAAAAAGAGTAGAAGGAGGAGAGGGAGGAGGGGAAAATGTAGAAGAATGGGGAGGACGAGGAGGGGAGAAGAAGAAAAAGGGGATTGGGCCAGGATTTTAAGTGCTAGGTTGCGGGTCTGATTTCTGCCCTGGGGGCAGTCTTTATCCTAACAGATAAGGTTTGTTCTTAGTATAGCTGGCTTTCTCCCATTATCTTCTCCTTGGAAAATAATAATAATAATAATCACCAAGGACCACTGAAGTAAATCAACACCGTTGGTATCAGAATAAGTGGCCATCTGAGCAATCATGTGCTACTGGCTTTTTCTCACCCCTCTCAGAACGGGCAAGGTTAAGGTGAGGAGGCAAGTATGTAGCTACTTGTATTAATGCCCAGTAGTGGGTAAAACCCAACTCACTTAAGATCTTAGCTGTTACACAGTGACATTAAACCTTTTTTAAATACACTTGCATAATCTTATTCTTACCTTGGGAATGATTATCGTCATCTTCACTCCCAATGTCTGGACTTGCAGATTTGGGAACTTCTTCCTCTTCCTCTTCTTCAGATTCTTCTTTCTGTATGACCTGTAATGGGAAATGAACATTGGATTCAATGCTATAATGCTTTAAGATGAATATTTAATTCAATGCTAAAAGTAACATTTGATTAAATGCTATAAGATGAATACCTATTTAATTCAATGGTCAAAATCATAAGATTTAACCTGGTACCTCCTAACCTTAGGCCAGACACTCACTATCAGGTATAACTGATAGTGAGTGGCTAGCTTTAGGTTGCTGATAACAATAATAAAAAGTTTTGACATGTATGTCACATCACTTGGCAAGAGGACAGGCTACAAGCTACAACGGAATTAAATTATAGAATAATGTACAAAGTTTTCAATTTTGAATAGGAATGGCAAACCAAGTTTTTAATTTCGAATACATACCTTGATCTTTTTCTTTGGGCCCCTTTTAGATTCTGACCTTTGGCTGGAAACAGAAAGAAAAATAGCTTCATTAATATGTCAGCTCTACCTATCTGATTAAGATGGAACGATTATGGATATGTATGTATGTACATTTTTGATCTGTCCACATAGTAAGAAAGTTATTGAAAGTGTAACAAAGTAATACCAACACTTTTCCCTATTTAAAAACACTTCACACACAAGTTATTCGAATCTGAAAATGATATTTCCATGTCTGCCTTACCAAACTAAATTTATTATTTTTGGCTGTTAACACTCAGTAAAAATTTAAAGAAGAAAGTAGAAATAGATGGTGTCTTACCTTTTTTCATAGGAATCTATAAGTCTTCTGTCGAGAATATTTTCTTCTGGCTCCCAAGTGCTGTGCCTGGAAAATGAAACAAAATCATTGTGTTAACTGATAATAATAAGCCAAACATTTCTTTCATAGCACAGACAAAATTCAATGCCAAAATTCTCAACTTGCATCTTAGACCTCCTTTTGTTTGTTCAGCAAAATATCATGTTTTACCTGTAGCATTTGTAGGTAAGCATTACAAAACCCAAAACCAACCCTTTCAAAAAATGCCCAAAGGGGCTAATCACTGTACTACTGATGTTTATGATAGGCAATCAATTAAGTTTTACTAATAGAACTTACTTTTGACTCCATCCTTTCCATTTGACAAAATACTCCACAATCCCCTGCAAAAAACAACATGAGATAATATGTAAATTTATTAATTTCTGTACACCTACAAATCAAATTGATGCTAACCAACCAATTGAACTGGAATGTTACCACCTGAGGATCAAACCTCATCTGTTTTGGGACAAAGTTTATTTCAAGCAGGGATCAAACTCACAGCCTAGTGATTACAAGGCAGATGTGCTACCATTCAAGCTAACTAGGATGTAAATTGGTATCTAAGAGTGGTTCTTGATCCTTGACCTTTCGAACAGATACGTAAGTAGTTTCCTTGTTTTGGGGATTTAGAATTTTAGATCCGACCTCAAAATCTTTCAACTTACCCTCCTCACTCTCTTCTTCATGATTCTCTCCGCTGCATACACTCGATCTCCCATGTTTAGGAGCTTTCTCAAGAAAGTTGTTGTAAAAATTGCTTTCCTTTTTTTATTTTACACAGTAGCAAAAAAGTTCAACATGTAAAGTTGTAAACTGATAGTGAAGTCCAAGGAAGTGAAGTGTCCAGAAAACAAACGTCAGTGTTTCACACTCGATCTCCCATGTTTAGGAGCTTTCTCAAGAAAGTTGTTGTAAAAATTGCTTTCCTTTTTTTATTTTACACAGTAGCAAAAAAAAGTTTTACATGTAAAGTTGTAAACTGATAGTGAAGTCCAAGGAAGTGAAGTGTCCAGAAAACAAACGTCAGTGTTTTCTCAGGTAATCCATTGAAACTAAAGTAATAAATACTTTTAAAAGTGCTTTTTAATAATTATTAAACGCTTTGTTTTAATTAAAATTAATTAATAAATTGGATAAAAAAATCAGAAAGTTCTGATTACTTCTGATTTTTTTTTTCAACGAAAACAAAAACAATGCGGAGTTTCTAGGTAGGGAACACTAGAAACTTTCACGAAGGGACCCGAACATTTCCGAAGTTCTATTTTTGACCCCATAGGGAACAAAATTTTGCTCACTCCTTGACCTACATTTAAAAAGAGCTTTGCACCAGTGAGAAGTTTTTGAGCGAGCGCGGTGCATTTTTTCCCGTGTTAATTTTCAAGTGCCTTTTTTAGGTAATTCGCCTCGCGCGCAGATGTTGAATGTAGACCAGCGCTGATTTGTACGCCAGCTTCACTTCAACCTCGCTGCACTTGGAACCTGGAAGAATGAAAAAAATTAAAGGGTTTTTAGGGAGCACAATTAATCCAGTGGTCTGGCTGGGTTTTAAACAGGGAGGATATGAGCCTGAAATTTCCCTTGCTAAAACATTTTTTGTAGCCAAAACCAAATTTCAGCCCAAAGCAATCACCCTAGTTAGGGCTGATTGAGAGGCTGACGAAAAACGACGACCCCGTCTGAACACGGGAAAAGGCGAAGATAAAGAAGAAGAAGATTAGGTTTGACTTACCCAGCCAGAGGAACACTTGTTCTCCATTGTCCAATATCATCATATCATCATCAGCCAAATCATCCTGGCAAAAGTCTGTACACTTCTCACTCACAGTGAAATAACCCTTTTCATTTGAACACCTGAAACCAAACAAACGGGCGAGATTAGATACCTTACCTTGGTTACGCTTACTTTGCACCAGTGAGAAGTTTTTGAGCGAGCGCGGTGCATTTTTTCCCGTGTTAATTTTCAAGTGCCTTTTTTAGGTAATTCGCCTCACAGTTTTTTTTTTCTTTTTTAACCATACCTATCATTTATTTATGGTGAAAAAAAAATAATTTCAATATCCAGAAACTCCCATTTTGACTCCCAATAGTCCATGAAAAATGTCCTCAATTTAACCAACACCCTTCAACAGCATCAAAGTCTGTGGTAAGAAAAAATAAAACTTATATTAAAGAAATAATAAATAATACTTTATTGGTAAACAACACAAGGTTTAGTATAATATAACAACAGAAAGTTAAAATAGATGATACACAGATAAAATAAAATAAGTCAAAGTTAGAAATAATGTATTTGAATTTACAATAGTTAGATATCTCTCTATACAATAATTAAGTCTGAGGTCCGCTTAAACGGCCGTTTTTTGCTTGTTTAAATAAGTATATATGTAGGTATGCATTTCAAATTTCAAATGGATATTATTATTATTATTATTATTTTTTTTTTTTTATCGCGGAACAAACAGACAGACATACTCGTGTGTATGTAATGTATTAACATTTTAAAAGAAAACTTGCCCAGTTGTCTTGTCCTAACCATATTTACAAAGATATACAATTTTTAATTAAATTATTATACACACCGAGCCACACGTATACAATGCCACCTCCCGTATCATCCTGATTAAATGGAACCCTCAGATTCAGCTTTCTAGGTGTTGTGGTTCTGGAGATAGAGCGATCAGTGTGTGAAATGTGAATGAGTTCTTGTTTTTATAATATAAGATTAAATTAAATTATTATACACACCGAGCCACACGTATACAATGCCACCTCCCGTATCATCCTGATTATATCTGATAACAGAGGGGTTATGATCTGATGTTATCTGATAAGAAAGGGGTTATCTGGTAGGAAATGTTTTCTGATAAGAAAGGGGTTGCTAAATTTTATGACTTGACTTGGACTCGAACCACCAACCTCCAGATCCGAAGTCCACCGCGCTAACCACTGCACCACTGAGATTGGTAGATATACAATTATTAAATTAAATTATTATACACACCGAGCCACACGTATACAATGCCACCTCCCGTATCATCCTGATTGAATGGAACCCTCAGTATGTAGCAGAACGCTGAACATAGGTTGCTAGCATCCGGTTTGATCTGAAACAAACAAAGAACAATCAAACATTCCTTCGGTGGTGTAGTGGTCAAGGCGCTCGCCTGGTAAACAGGAGGGCGTGGGTTCAATCCCAGCCGAGGTATGGAATTTTATCCTCAATATAATTTGAGAATTTGACCACAATTAATAATAGTAGTAGCCTACTGCTGGAGTAAAGGGACAAGAATCATTTGAGTCCAAAGTCTCAATAAATAAGGGACTTTATTTGAGTCCAAAGTCTCAAATCAAGGGACTCGCCTGTATAAGTCTCGAGCACAGAATGTTGCCGTTCGCTCTCAACTGGAAGAACTCTACTTGAGCGGGATCCTTCGGCTGTTTCCGCTTGCCCGAATGAATGACAATCACCCTAGTTAGGGCTGATTGAGAGGCTGACGAAAAACGTCGACCCCGTCTGTACACGGGAAAAGGCGAAGAAAAAGAAGAAGATTAGATTTGACTTACCTAGCCACAGGAACACTTGTTCTCCATTGTCCAATATCATCATATCATCATCAGCCAAATCATCCTGGCAAAAGTCCGTACACTTCTCGCTCACAGTGAAATAACCCTTCTCATTTGAACACCTGAAACCAAACAAACGGGCGAGATTGGATACCTTACCTTGGTTACTACTTGAGCGGGATCCTTCGGCTGTTTCCGCTTGCCCGAATGAATGACAAACTTCCGCTTGAAGTGAGCCAGGAACTTGAGATTTTCCTGCTGCTGATGCGTGCGTACCACTTCTAACTTCTCACCAAACAGAGCTGGAAAAAAATGTTTGATATTAATACCTATTAGCATATATTACCAACTGCCCTAACTCGAACTGCTGTCCCCCTCGGTTCTTAATTAATAAGTAAATAGTACCTACTACCTACTAGAAAATTGGGGTGCAATAGTCCTACATACTGGACTCCGCACACAGGAATTTCGTCAGAAAAGACCCCCATTTCAATGTAATGAAATTATTAAAAAACCGGAGGAACTTGCCTACAAGGACATTTTGTGTCGTTCGGAAAAAAAAATCGTGTCGTGTGTATTGGGAACACTCTCATTTAAATTACATTGCCAACAGGATATTCGGAAAATAATCGGATGAAACTTGCAGACAAAAGTCAAATTTTCTTTATGTAGATGATTTTTTCACCTTTCCACCCCACTTAAGTGGGAAAAGAAGTAGTAAGAGAAAATATATTTTTTTTTTTCTTCTTTTACCTTTGAACTTTTTCTGCAGTCCGAACGTGAACGTCAGCCAGCCCATGTTGCCCGCCTCTCTCCCCTGCCAGAAGTAGACCACACATTGAATGTCATCTTCCTCTGTGTTATTCGTACCGCCTTCTTCTTCCTCCTCGATAGGAACCCAATATCTGAAACCAAACACAATACATAAATGAAATTACCAACCTCAGTGGTGTAGTGGTTAGCGCGGTGGATTTCGGATCTGGAGGTTGGTGGTTCGAGTCCAAGCAACCTGAAGGGAAAGGAAAAAAAAAGAGAAATAAGAGAGGTTAAATGGAAGAGAATGCCCTAGAGGATAAATTAGTCTAGATTTTTTCCGCCAGGAGGCGTGTTTTAGATTTGAACTTGTTCTTAGCCTTGGGTTCATTCCAGATGTATAATTTCAGGCCGGCATCCAGAAGAAATACAAGCCTGAGGGGAAATCAGAGAGGTTGGATGGAAATACGAACCTGAGGGAAAATAGAATAAGAAGGGTTAAGCCCAGATTGTCGCCCATTTGGATACCAACTACACATGAAGATCTTCAAAGTTGAAATTTCTTTCCGAAGTTCAAATCTAAGTAGTCTTCTTCCTAAAGCTCCAAATGTATCACTAAAGTTAAGTACTGTTACACGAGGTTAGTTTAGCGTAGTACATTAAGCAAAAGACATTTGTGACGAGCATTTATGCTTAACACAATTAAAATTCCTTTTTTCCTTACATCCATGAAATTTGAGCAAGGTCTTTTGATGTAAACCTTGTGTATTATGCTGTTAAACCCATAAAATACACGAGACCTTGTAAAGGGATTTTTTACTCTTTTTAGTCTCATTCGAGGATAAACAAGGTATATTCTAAGTTCCTTAATAAATAAATAAATGCAGTTTCTTTGTGTTATTATGTCACAACTCTGGTGCTCACTGCAGCATTGTAGGATTTTTCCCAATATCTCAATAATCCTAACATCCAATGTTTACCTATTATGCTGGCACCGGTCACTATGCGCATTTACAGCATTGTAGGATTTTCCCAATATCTCAATAATCCTAAAATCCAATGTTTACCTACCATGCTGGCACCGGTCGCTATACGCATTGTAGGATTTTTCCCAATATCTCAATAATCCTAAAATCCAATGTTTACCTACCATGCTGGCACCGGTCGCTATGCTCATTTATGTATATGTCAGAGGAGGAGCTGGAGGCCCGCCAAACCGAACTACAGGTAAGAGGAACAGTTCTGTTTCGAGAGTTTTGTATTGTGTTTTTTCGATGAAGAAAAGTTGGGTATAAGAGCTCCTTGCCACTTTTTTTACACAAAAAGCCCTCTCTGGGGCTTAGATGTAGGGCAAAGAGCTGAAACAGCCCCTAAAGCTTATACGAATTAGCCACTTGAAAAATAATAAGTTGGTCAACAAATATAGTAATAACTTATTAATCGCCAGTGATAAGTAATAATTAAAATTATAACTAGTAGGTATAGCTTCTGAAACGTTACCATTGTGATACTTTCAGGTATCACACATGAGCCTTTTCTAGATGATGTTGTAACTATTCTTAAATACTTCCAACTTGCTTTGCAAATCAAACTTACAATTTGCTTGAATTAGACCATAATCTGAGTTCGAACTTGAAACTAGATTAAGTTTTACTGATAATAATAAGCAATTTGATTGGTTGATGTTGAATTTTAGCTTGAACTTCAGCCAATTAGAAACCAGTCTAACCTGAACAAGGTATAAAACTCGGATTGTGGTCCTAGACACTAATCGCACATTACCCAATAATAATAGTGCTTATAATAATAATAGTGCTTATTTATACTGCTCGCATAGGACTGTAAAGTCCCTTTACTCCAGCAGTAGGCTACTACTATTATTGTGGTCAAATTCTCAAATTATATTGGGGATAAAATTCCATACCTCGGCTAGGATTGAACCCACGCCCTCCTGTTTACCAGGCAAGCGCCTTGACCACTACACCACCGAGGCAGGTATGGTCTCAAGAGGTATGGTATGATCTTTACAATAAGCATAAACAGGAGAATGAATAAAATGTATATTGTGAATGTAAAAAATAAATGAAGTCATATATTGAAATCAAATCAAAATCAAATGATGTATTGTGTTTTGATGTTTTGACTACCCACACTTTCTCTAGCTTAACTTCACACACAAAAAGCCCAATCCGAGGCTTAGGTGTAGGGGCTAGACAGCCCTAAAGGATGGGTTAAGCTTCTACGAATTTACGAACACTAAGGTACACTTATGTGTCATCTTGTCTTGTGGCTTAAGTCTGCATTTTCTTCGCTTCCATGCAATCAAGTAACACTAATGATGATGTTTCATTCCACTTTCTTCGTTCACAAGGCTAATGTGAGACATTAAAAATTAAATAATGGACTCAAATAATAATGAAATCTAGTGTAGCCAGCCTAGTTAGGTTCGAAGGTAGCGCGTCTGCTTTGTAAGCGCTGGTTAAGGACGAACGATTCCCACCCGGGGAAAATTTTATCCTAAACAAATAAGATTTGTTCTCGGAAAACGCTGGCTTTCTCCTATCCTGCCCTTGTTTTTCTTTTCGCTTTTGGGACGCTAAGACCTCTGCTCTTACAGCTCCTTCTATCAAACTTCTTCCTTTTTTTACCTTTACTCGGCTGGGATTGAACACACGCCCTCCTGTTTACCAGGCAAGCGCCTTGACCACTACACCACCGAGGCAGGTATGGTCTCAAGAGGTCTGGTATGCTCTTTACAATTTACAATAAGCATAAATAGGAGAATGAATGTATATTGTATATTGTAAATGTAAAAAATAAATGAAGTCATATATTGAAATCAAATGATGTATTGTGTTTTGATGTTTTGACTACCCACACTTTCTCTAGCTTAACTTCACACACTAAAAGCCCAATCTGAGGCTTAGGTGTAGGGGCTAGACACCTAGACAGCCCTAAAGGATGGGTTAAGCTTCTACGAATCTACCCATACTAAGGGACACTTATATATGTGTCATCTTGTCTTGTGGCTTAAGTCAGCATTTTCTTCGTTTCCATGTAATCAAGTAACACTAATGATGATGTTTCATTCCGTTTTCTTCGTTCACAAGGCTAATGTGAGACCCAATGATGTTTCATTCCCATTGAATATCATCACGGAGGTTGCTATTAAACAATAACAATAAAATTCCGATTCAATACTTACCAAACCATACAAACAGGTCGGCGCCGCAGTCCAATACATATACGTGCCGCGACTGCAGCACAGATTTGGTCAGCTTGGCGTCCACCTGCGGCAGTTCTAGATATCCCATGCCCAGAGTTACCCTGTAATGCAGCACAGATTTGGTCAGCTTGGCGTCCACCTGCGGCAGTTCTAGATATCCCATGCCCAGAGTTACCCTGTAAACAACAAATACATTACATACATAGGCTGGCTCGTCCTGAACCGCAGTCAACCATCGTGAGGACTTACGCTTGGTTGTAAACAACAAATACATTACATACATAGGCTGGCTCGTCCTGAACCGCAGTCAACCATCGTGAGGACTTACGCTTGGTCTTTTTTTTTAAGAGGTTTGACAGAGGGAACTACAGCACAGATTTGGTCAGCTTGGCGTCCACCTGCGGCAGTTCTAGATATCCCATGCCCAGAGTTACCCTGTAAACAACAAATACATTATATACATAGGCTGGCTCGTCCTGAACCGCAGTCAACCATCGTGAGGACTTGTGCTTGGTCTTTAAAAGCAGAGAGAACCCTTTTTTTATTTAAAGATGAGTGTTTCACCGCCGTTTTTATTTCGTAGCGATGAAACAACTGCTACATTAGACGCTTGTGGTCTGTGTAGTAGCATGCCCATCCCGTAGTACGCCTCTCATCAGATGAGCGAGAAGAGACACAATACTTCCCATTTAGGTGCTGGGTCAACACGAGAACACCAGAAAGAAGAGCTGACTAAGTTCCTTAATATTAATAATTCGATTAATTTTGTAGGTAATTAATATAAGGGAAGTAAAAAAGTGGTTGGATGAGACCTCAACCTTGAGAATCCTGCCAACACACCCGCTGAAATTTCTTGACCCCGCCGGGAATCGAACCCGGGTCTCCCGCGTGCAAGGCGAGCGCAGTGACCACTACGCCATGGGAGCTGACTAAGTTCCTTAATATTAATAATTCGATTAATTTTGTAGGTAATTAATATAAGGGAAGTAAAAAAGTGGTTGGATGAGACCTTAACCTTGAGAATCCTGCCAACACACCCGCTGCCAGTCCAAACTAGTCCAAAGAGAAATTTCGTATGATGGCTAAATAAAAGCCACATAATAAATTCCGGCTATAATTTACCTGCACAGGAACACATAGCAATCTCCACTATAGAAGTGCCCCATCTCCTCTTCCGGCAGTTTGGCAAACTTCTTCCCCTCCAGTACGAACGCCTCCATGGCCTCCAGATCCTCATTCCACTCCTCCATCAGACCTAGGGCGTCGGCCGCGGACACTTCCGCCTGTCGCGGCAAAAACAGGGCGGCCAAATCCGTTCGGGTCTCTTGGGAGCGCGCCCATTTGGTGAGGTCGGCGCCAGTTTTGGCGACGCTTTCCGCAGTTCGGGTGAAATCTACCGCGATCACCTCGTCCCAGTCGGAGAACTTGATGCGGAACACCTGCGGCAAAGGGGACACAAGTTAAGCAACCGTGAGTTTGGTGCATATCTGGACAGGTGACCTGTTTGAGACATCCCGTGCTGTTTTCATACTTTCTATAATCCGTCTGAAAACTTTTTATTACAAATATGTAAATTTAAATGCAGTTTCTTGCCGCGATCACCTCGTCCCAGTCGGAGAACTTGATGCGGAACACCTGCGGCAAAGGGGACACAAGTTAAGCAACCGTGAGTTTGGTGCACATCTGGACGGGTGACCTGGGACATCCCGTGCTATTTTTATACTATAAGTATAGTGTAATCCGTCCGAATTTTACATTATACTCATGGGGTCTGTGTCGTAGCATGCCCATCTATCTGGACAGGTGACCTGTTTGAGACATCCCGTGCTGTTTTCATACTTTCTATAATCCGTCTGAAAACTTTTTATTACAAATATGTATAGGGAATAACCATAGTATACATAGGTTCCCTGATAGTAGTGTAATCCGTCCGAATTTTACGTTAGACTCATGTGGTCTGTGTCGTAGCATGCCCATCCCGTAGTATGTCCCCGAGTATAATCCTAAAATCCAATGTTTACCTACCATGCTGGCACCGGTCGCTATGCGCATTATATTACATAGCTACTCATTTTACTCACGAGGCTGAGTGGGCCATTGTTCATACAACATTTGGACTGGCACCGGTCGCTATGCGCATTTACATGTCATAGCTACTCATTTTCCTCACGAGGCTGAGTGGGCCCCACGCAATAGCCAGTCACGGAATCAATCCTTTGCAGATACAAATTTCTTGACCCCGCCGGGAATCGAACCCGGGTCTCCCGCGTGCAAGGCGAGTGCAGTGACCACTACGCCAACTTGACCCCGCCGGGAATCGAACCCGGGTCTCCCGCGTGCAAGGCGAGCGCAGTGACCACTACGCCATGGGAGCTGACTTTTTATTACAAATATGTATAGGGGGTTTGCTGGAACAAAATGGGTACTAAATGATGGGCTTTGGTACAAATTCGCAGCAAAAGTTGTGGTGCTAACTTCACGCACCTATAGGGAATAACCATAGTATACATAGGTTCCCTGAAAGTAGTGTAATCCGTCCGAATTTTACATTAGACTCATGTGGTCTGTGTCGTAGCATGCCCATCCCGTAGTATGTCCCCGAGTAGTAGTAGGTACCTATGCATTTTTTTTTTCTTTCCAATATTGGAATCTTATCCTAAGCTTAATCTATGCTTCTAAGATAAGATTTATCAATTTATATACCTGAGTTTCATTTCCTTCCTGTATTCTAGTGACTAGGGCAGGCTCCGGCCTGTCGATCATGGCGAACAATTCCTGTGATAATTTCACAGCAGCTGCCCGCACTAGACGTGTTGATTGACGTCCTGGAGATCAAAATGTCAATTTCAATTTTCACTTATTTGGCATAATAAATACATATGTATAATTGGTACAGAACATGTTTAGTCGTATTCTAGTGACTAGGGCAGGCTCCGGCCTGTCGATCATGGCGAACAATTCCTGTGATAATTTCACAGCAGCTGCCCGCACTAGACGAGTTGATTGACGTCCTGGAGATCAAAATGTCAATTTCAATTTTCACTTATTTGGCATAATAAATACATACATATGTATAATTGGTACAGAACATGTTTAGTCAAATAATAATAGTGCTTATTTATATTGCTCGCATAGGACTGAAAAGTCCCTTTACTCCAGCAGTAGCCTACTACTATTATTGTGGTCAAATTCTCAATTATATTGAGG